>NW_016690486.1:0-244024 GCF_001604755.1 Lepidothrix coronata | reverse complement strand
TACTCAGATCAGTCTGAAAAAGAAACACTATGCAAGCACAAAAAGTTATTATGTGACTCGCAGCCTCCAGCTATTCTGACTTCACTGGATGCCTTACAAGCATCTATTGTTCTTGGAAATAGTCTGAGATGGGCTTTCCAGAGACATTATTATATATGCTTGCTACGAGGAAGGAAAAACACTCTGATACCGTGTCATGTCATTCCTTTAGCGGTATTTGGATGCAATATACTGTGGAAGTGTGACAGGGAAGAAAACAAACCTGTTATATGACTAGTGATGCTAAACCACTTATACTATGGACACAAGAGCCTGTATTTTACTCATGGTTGACTGACTCCACTCCACACTCTTTGCCAGCTCTCAGTAGCTTTACATTGTGCTCTCCAAGGCAGTAAACCTTTCTAAAGGAAAAGCTTCTTTGCTGATTGCAAAAAGATAAATCCTCCATCACCTGCCTCCCCTCAGCAGCTGCACATTCATGCATCCACAGGGCTCACTCCATCTCCATCTGAAGAGCTGCTCCCACAAAGGGCGAGTCCCTTGCTGTCACTGTGCTCTGGCAAACCTCAGCAGAGCTGGCAGAAGCTCTCCTGCAGACCTCATGAAGGCCTGAGTTCAGCCTCCTGTTTGCAATGGCATGAGTTGCCTATATGGTTGGCCTATGTGAGGGAACATGCAGCAGGAGATGGAGATGGGATGCTCCCTGAAAGCACATGTGGAGCTCTTCATCCACACGGTCAGCCATAAGCTCTCTCTAGGGGACGGTAACCAAACACTTAAAAATGGGCTGTGAATGCACAGCGCAAGATATGGCACTATGATTTCGGCGACCTTGAAAGAATGGGGGTTGATCCCTCATAATTCTGTGTGGGTTGGTGATTTATAAACAAGCTTTCACACCTGCTAGAACTAAAGATGGAACGTTTTCCTTTTTGGAACTGGCTTTTGGGGGAAGGAAAACTCCTCGATGAAGGAGGACATCATCTTGGTTCAGCGGGGCCAGTAGCTAGATCCAGGCAATACAACATTATGTTGCAGTGAGAAAAAGGGCTTCCTCTCCACATCCCCGATGACACCCACAAACAACACACAACTGTATTTCCAGTGGTTGCAACAGCCACTACTCAACAGCATTCTGTGGTGTTATTGAAAGCATTATGCAAGTAAAAGGCAGCAAACAGCAGCTGACAGGGCTACTTTCTCCTTCACACCAGAACTTCAGCTGTTTGTAAGAGATCCCACCTCTCCCAAACATGAATTCCATGGATGGGCAGTAGGATGCTAACTGCAGTGCTCCTGATTGTTCCCATCAGGCTGGTGTTTGCAGGCTAGATGAGGAAATGCTATGAGTTCCTCTTTCCTGGTTAGATTTAATCTAGAGAAGAGATGACACATATTGTATCATAGTGGATTATGATTTAATCAGCAGACCATGCTGAGATTTTATATTCTGGATAATAGCTAAATGCTTTTGAAGTCTTGTAATCTCATACAATGCAGAGATGGGAAGGTAAAAACATGGTAGTGGCAAAATATAGCAAGAGACATCACAGTCTCTGAAACATAATAACAGCAACTCTCCCTCAGATTTTGTTTTCACATTTCTTTTAGGCCACAATTTGCAGAAGATGTATGACGTTTGTTCAGCTTTGATATGTAGTTTCAGTTATGGCACTGTCCTCCAAAGACTCTCCCATCAGGATTCACTTGAGGGAATCACAACAGGCTCTTAAAGGAGAACAGTCAGGCAGAGAGGGAAAGCAAACCAGACCAAAGAGGATAAGGAAGGGCAGAAGTGGGTCTTACCAAATCTCTGTGTGAGAAACTCAAGCAAATATCTATTTATTTTGCACATATGAATCTTAGGACAAAACACCCTGTGAGGCTCTGGGAGTGGTTGGCAGCTGCTGGAGAGAGATGATGACTTTAAAGCTGAAGTGTATGCAACAAAACAAAGGCACTGCAACTGGGGCAGGAATTATGCCCTGACTAATCTCAGCTCAATCTCAAATGGGAAAATCAAAAGGACAATAACCCAGCGCCTCCCTTAGGGACTGATTGCAGAGAGGGGGATCTTTAAAATTTTAAATAAAATAAAATAATAAAATAAAAATCCATGCCTTGAAAAGAAGAGGGAGACAAGCAGTTCTAGGGTAACTGAGTGAGAAGATTTAGTGACATGACTTCTTTCCCCTGACAGACTGTTTCCCCCAGTTTTTCCAAAAGTCTATGAAGCCAAAGTATCCTATGTCTCCCATCACAGGGTGCTTGAAGTAGGATGAGCATCATTGAGCTGCAGCACTACAGAGTATGTGGGGGGGACCACAAGCCATGGTCATCCTGCCATTTGGAGAGGAACTGTTTCTGGTGACACTGCCCTAGGCCAGGGGGACCTCTGGGCACACAGAAAGGCAGGGGAGACAGAAATACTGCAAAACTACCACTGAGGCAGGAGGAGAGAGCCAAAACAAGGCAGAAACCGAACTGATGACACTTCAAATGTTGGGAAGTGGAGTTTTCTCCTCTCTTATTTCTGATTGAATCTGTTGCAAATTCACCACAATGTATGTCAGGAAAGAGGAGCCTAGTAGAGATAATAGCATGGATAATCAGCAAATATGGTCTCAACATGCAAAAACATTAAGCCTTAAAGAGTCTAATTACCATGTAGTCTATAATCTTTATGAACTGATCTAGAGATGAAGAGGAATCTGAAATGAGACAAGTGGGTCTGTGAGTACCTCAGGGAACAGGATACACACGGTTATTCCAAACCTGAAGCAGTGGTGAGAGCTGCTGTGAGTCACTCAGGCCAGTTTTCCACCCACAGCCATGCAGTAAGTGTGGAAAGTGTTTCACAGGCTCTCAGAAAACCTCTTCTGGTAATTTCTTGTGCATGAGACAAGAGTACAAGGGACAACCGAGATCTTGACCATCCTAATGTCTTGATTGTTCTGCTCAGGGACTGCTCATTCTCATCATCCTAAACCACACTGGTCCAAAACAGCTGCCCAATCCCAGGGCACAGGAACTGCCTCAAAGACAGACCAACTGCCCTTGCATGAACTCCCTGAGTTTTGGGGTTCATGGTAGGGGAGCCCCTCACTGGTTCAAAACTCTTCATACAAAATGTCTTGAAAAGCCTTTATGGACACTCCAGACTGATCTGCATCTCTAGTAAAACATTATGAACTTTTACAGCTTCTCTTCTAAGAGAAGCTCAGCTTTCTAAAAAGTCATATAATGGTCCCTCACAGCATCCCTGTGAGATCAGCAGTAATTATAATCTTTACTTTATTGGAATAGGAATAAGCAGAGAGAAAGCATGAGCCACTTCAGAATACATACCCACATGATAATTAGCTGTCACAAACATAATGAGCAAAAATCACAGAAGTTAAGCACCTACACCAGTGATTTTAGCCCTTAAGTGTCTGGACAAAATGGTTTGGGTTTTTTTATTATTTTTAAGTCTATGGCACAGCAGAGGTGTCCTGTATCCAGAAGGCTTTTCCCAAAAGAGGTTACGCTAACAGCAGCCTGCTAACACGAACAAGCACATTGGCACTCAAATGAGATTCTACTCTAGCTGGGTGATCATTGATCTAAGTCTTGTTTATCTTAGATGGCAATGACCACCACTTTATGTTCGACATGAAATTTCAGTGTTATTTTCACCCCATCTGTGTTGCACTGAGAGTAAAGGGGTACAAATAAGCTTCATTGTCCAAAGGTTAGGATCTTTAATAGACTAAGACCCTTGCTGTTACTCCATCACAATGCAAAATCATGCTTCACATGAGATTCAGTGACAAGAAACGTGAAAGGAGAATGACCTAGATATCTTGTCAACAAAAGCCCCCTTCTGCTTTGAGGTCACTTTGAAGATGAAGAAGGGCGTGAATATTCACAAATATTTTTAATTAAAATTCTTCTGATTCTATAAGTCAGGTAGAGGAGTTTATAGCCTGCTGTGCTGGAAGTGAAGGTTATCAGCCTGTGAGCAGTCAAGGTCCCTCAGAGGCACAGGAGTAAGAACTAGAGCTCAGCAAATCGTTTGCAGCTAATATTTTTTTCATGAATTTCACCTTTGTCTGACAATTGTCTATAAACAGATTGCAACATTCTCTAATTTATTCATTATTTAGGTTCAATAGTAACATCAGCAAATAATGTCTTCTCTGTAGAGCAGTCCATTATAAATTGTAATATGCAATATGTGCTATATACATCTATTTTCCTTTTTATTCCCTGTTAAGGCAAGTTTGGTAAGAAAACAGCACAGCATAAATTTTACAAGAATATAAACTATTCAGAATTCACTAATGGTCAGTACATGATATCTGTTTAAAATTCACTCAGCAAACCCTCATGCTCGTAGAGTTTGAATATACAAATAAATGCAGAATTCAAACACAGGACTGCTGAACTCAATCAAATCAAAATTCACTTTCAAATCCAAATTATTACATACTTTTTTTCTATTTTCCTACTCACTTCACTCTGCTGAGCAGCAAGAAAGGACTACACATAGCAACTTCAGGTCCAGAACAGTTCCATGAACCTTTGTCCCTTTTTTTCTCCAGCTACACAATTTAAAGATGTCCAAAATCCAATGCCCAATTCAGAAAAACAAAAATGCTGTCAGTCACTTAAAATCATCCTCTTTTGCTGAAACCAAGTGATTTCAGTATGAAATTAGACACTGGTTGACTTTCTCACCTCCACCCCTTGCCATGTTCCCTTAGAAAGCCGAGGTGGGGCTAGAAAATACAAGTAGGTGTGAAACCAAGCACGGTTGAGTTTCATAGAGAAAGCATTGCTCAGCCAACACTGTGCAGGGCTAGGCATTATGTGCATGGAAAGCTTAATCAAATCGTCAAATTCACAGAAATGACTTAACCAAATTTATGCCCAGGCTCAGAGTCCACTTTATACTACATACTTTGTACAGTTGCAGTCTATGCCCCAAGCACTCCTGAACTGGTATCCCACAGTGCTGGGCTTACCATACCACTCCCTGAAGGATGTGAGCCAGATTCCAGTCTCTCCAGGTATGTCATCAAACCATGGTCTGTCCACCTGAAAGTCAGTATCTGGCTTACCTACACAAACCACTATCTACTGTGCAGGCGGATATGACCTCCTACATGGTATGCGCAAATACTTGCCTGGAGGTTGAAAGTGAGCTTGGAAAATCTGTGGCTTTCCAAATGGACATAGCATATAGACTAAACTCTCAGGTAGTAGCAGACTCCATGTGTCCTGATGACTTCCTTTGTATTCCCTGTAACTGCACTACACACTGCATTTCTGTGTAGGGTGGACAAACATCCCCACCTGAACGATGTCGTCTACCGAATCTCAAGACAATTAGATGGTGTGTACATGCTTATGGCACCAGGGCCACACTAAGGCATCCTGTAGCTACAAGGAAATATTTAGCAGGTCAGGGCCTTCACTGCACAAGCTGAATCTTCTTCTAAAACTCAAATTTATATGCCCTATTTTTCAAATGTTAAAGCATTTATTGTCGATAAATATTGTATATTCCCAGCTAGCTGTAATTTGTTCAAATCTTGCTCTGCCTTGAGATCTTGAGATGGAAGGTAGTAAAAAGAGAAAAATGTAAAAGCTTTTTTTTTTCCCAAAAGAACTATACTTTTGAAATTAGGCACACAGATCATAATCCAGCGCCTGTACTACCTCTGCTGAAAGTCAGAGATTTTTGTTATACTGAATGGCTTTAATGCCCAGCTCTTTCTTAAAATCAAACCAAAATTATGGTCCAATGCCTGCATAATCATGACCATGGGATATGGATTTTTTTTCCAGTGCTCTAGGATAATATAATTTCATAGACGGCTTCAACTCCTTTTGCTTCAGCATGAAGAATAATGACTGCTCACTGCAGGCCAGATCTCGCACACCTTAAACAGTTGAGCTATTCCTGTTGGTTTCAGGCTGTCACTGTAAGTTCCTCCACCTCCTCATAGCGTTTGCATCAGCACATGTGCTCCAAGCGTGTTTGCTGGGTGAGGCTGAAGATCAGAAGTAGCAGTCACGGCAGAGCTGTCTGTACACACAGCTTTGGGGAGGAAGTGTTGGAGTGGAGATGTCAAAAAGTGATGAGCCTTACAAATATTTTTATCTCACACTCCACTACAAGCTTTGCTTCCTGCAACTGAATGCCGGCACAATGGAGACGCTTTCATATTAACTCCAAGCATCCTGCATGACAAAAGTCTTTGTTGCCATGTGCGCTATCAAAGCTCCCTCTGTGTTTAAAAAAAAAAAAAGGCTTTACAAAATTTTTAGTCTTGTTGAGTTGCTTGGGTTCATTCACTCATTCCCCTGCTCTTGTGGCCCTTTGAATTCTCTTTTCACCAAAACATTCAGGCTTAATATTCCCAAAATAGCTGTCAGCAGGAAATGTTAGGAGTTCTCAGTCTGAGAAATAACAGGGTCGTCTGTTGATCTGAATCACCAAGGGTGGGATTTTCAGTCTGTGCGTTGCTGAAAAGGAGGAGGGAGAGACAGTGGGAAAACAAGCGCTTCTTCCAGCAACTCCCTGTGGAGTTTGCTGTGGGATTCATGAGGGTGGAGGTGGCTGCAAACCCTCACAAGTCGCTCACTGCGGCTCACAGGCATAGTGTGAGACATGTAAACTGTGCAACAGTTATCAGCAGAAAGTCCTCTGCACCTCCTGAGCAAAAGTAAACAAAGAAATAAATAAATAAGCAAATGGAGAGGTAACTGAGATCAGCTTGTCCTTGGACTATACAGGGAATCTGCTCCAGTACACACACACCCCGAGACTAGATGAAATACTCTTTTGGACTTCACCATGATTTGGAACAAGACTCAGGTATTCATTTGTCTCTTTTGCTTTGTAAAATAATCAATGGCACCTCATCTTTATTTGTCAGTACATCCACCTTCCCTATGTACTCTTGGAGTTAAATAGTACAGTCCAAGCATCTCCTTCCATGACTTGATTTCATCTCTGCCTGTCTGGGCCATCCCATTGAAGTAACCACGTCTGCTCCTGATGGCTTCCAAGGTTGTACAACCTGGAATTTCTGCTGTGGTTGTACTGTACACAGAAATGAAATGAAAAGTCTTCTAAATTTTGGTGTGTAATTACATCTTGCCAGAAACATCGATTTCTGACTCACAGTAACCCATTTGAAAAGGCTGGGTCAGGGCACATCACAACTTTGTCAAAAAATGAAAAGAAACCTAAATTATCACATTGCGGATGTTCTGGACAACCAGCATTCCTTGACTGTACTCTGGAAGCTCAGTGCTAGGAGGACATAGTGCAAAAGACAGACTGGGAGATAGATGTTTCTGGCCAGCATGGGAGAGGAAATGATGAATCCGTTCTTTGCTCTTTCACAGAACAACTGTGGGGAAAAAATGAGAAGAAAAAATTTGCAGATCACTCATCAATAAACCAAGGTGTGAGGCTGCTGGAAGGGGAATGGTTCTGGGACTGGCACACAGACCTTCCACTCTCTCCCTCCAGCAAACAGCGTGCCTGTCATAATAAATCTTCTGCAAAAGTGAGTAGTTTTGCTTCATGGGAGTCTGAATAAATGTGTTCTTCACCTTTAACCCACATGAGTCACCGTTCCCAACTCATGGCAGAGGTCCAGTTAAAAAGTGGTGAACAGGGCAGGAGTGAGGTGCCATCTGCTCTGCAGTCCAGGGATTGAGGTGCCACATTTGGTCTCAGAGCCACACTCAGACATGCTGCTGCTGGCCTTAACAACTCTCCTTCCTTTGAGGCTGTGTTGTTATGCCAGTCAGCATTTACAAGGTGACACTCCAACACAGCATACCTGGAAAAACCTAACCTTATGGATTTGTGCTGCCCTTTGCTGGTTTCCAAGGGTCTGTGACAGTGCCTCCAGAGCAACATTCAGTTGCTCATACACGAACAGCTCAAAAGGCTTAGTCAAGTCTGATAGTCCTAATGTTGGAGTTGACATCAAAGAATGTTTCAGCTGTTTAAATGAGGCCCTGGTTTCATCTGTCCATGATTCCATCTGTCCATCTTCCACAATTCCTTCCTCAGCCACTTTTAGTGCTCCATACAGGGGTTTTACTAGTAACCCACAGTCAGGTATCCACAGGTGACACCATCCTACCATTCCCAGGAAAGCCTGCGTTTCTTTCACGGTGTGGGGCTCTGGAAGATGACAGATAACTTCTTTCTGGTCTGTGCTGAATTGTCAATGTCCACGGAAGATCTCAAGCCCCAAACAGACCACCGTTTCCCTTACAATCTGCGCATTTTCTTTTGAGACTCTATACCTACCCACTTAGTCCCAAAAAGTTGAACAGACTTACAGTGAGCTGGATGCACTTATCTCAACTTTTGGCAGCAACTAGCATATCGTCCACATACTGCAGAACAACTTCTTCTGGCTTCTGCCTTCTCCAGTCCTCCAGTTCTTTTGCCAGTTGATTTCCATTTAGTTGGGCTATTCTTGAAACGCTGGGGTAGAAAGGCCCAGGTGAATTCAGTTCTTCTCCCTGTTTCAGGATTCTCCCACACAAAAGCAAAAGCTCTTTACTATTTTTATGCATGGGAATGCAGAAGGCGGCATCCTTAAGATCAAGCACAGTAAACCTCTCTAAATCATCTGTCAATGTGGTTAAAAGGGTATAGGTGTTGGATACTATTGGGTGTACATCCTCCGTTACTTTGTTAATTGCCTTTAAAGCCTGCACCAATGGATAGCTCTTACCATCGGCCTTCTTTACCAGTAGGGAGTAGAGACATTCTACTAATAACCCAAATTTAAGAAACTTTTCAATTATAGGTACTAATCATTTATGGTTTTCTAGCTTCAAAGGGTATTGTTTTGGTCTTACTGCTGTTGCTCCTGATTTGAGTGTGATGCTTACAGGTTCTGCTTGTTTGGACCTCCCAGGACAATCTCTAGCTCACACTATAGGGATGACAGCACTCTCAATCTCTGCAGGGATCTTGACACAGTTCTCCTGTATGAAAAAGGTAGCTGTCTTGACATATTTAGTTTCAGGAATTATGACTTTTATTCCTCCCCCCTTGGAAAATTTAATTTTGGCTTCTAATTTCTCCAATATGTCCCTCCTCAGTAAAGGCTTAGGAGAGTTTGGCAAATAGAGGAATTGGTGAGTGCTTTACCAACTTGAATTTCAAAGGTCGGAAGAAAGGTCTTGTTTCGCTTACCCCTGTAGCATCAATCACCTTTACATTGTAGTGTAGACTCAGTTTCCCTTCTAAAGTGTTTCATGGAATATGTTGCTCCTGTTTCCACCAAGAACTCAACTTCTCCCTCCAGCTTAGCTACAACCAGAGGTTCTTCTGGGGCAGAATCCCCTGGTCCCCTTCAGTCCTCATCCTGGTCCACAGCCAGTTGAGTGATTGGGCCCTTCCTTTTCTTTATGCCTGGAATGTCCTTTCTTCTTGCCGGAAGTACACCAGTCCTCGTCCATAGGGGACGAGGTACCCTTTTTAGGTACCTTTTTCTGACTGACCCTCTTACCATGCTGGCATTTGCGTTTGTGACCCCCGTGGTAGTCGTTACACTTATGATCATGGCAGTAACTGCATTTGCAACACTTCTGGCAGTCATCTGCCACCATGTCCAGTACTTTTGCCTTGCCTTTCTAATTCCTGTTCTGATACACTGTCCAAGCTATGTCCAATAATTTACATAGATCTTCCCTCTCATCTGACTTCTGCAGCTTTTTCCTTATATTGTCTGCGAACTGACCTATGAACAAATAGACCATGTGTGCTCTCCCTGGAACTGTGTCGAGGTCCAAATCTGCATATTTTTGTGCAGCCTCTTTTAACCTGTTCAAGAAGTCTGTTGGGGATTCATTTCTGTCTTGCTTCACCTCATACATTTTTGACCAATTTATTGCTGCAGGAATAGCATGTCTTAACCCATACACCACCCAGTCGGATACGCTACCAGGTCAGCGATGACTGTAAACACACTCAGTGCTTTTTGCCGGGGTGTTTATGCACCTCTTGCTCTGTTTTCTCCAGGGCTTAGCATGACGTCCATCTGCTCCTTCATTCCTCACAAAGCTGGAAATTTCTATTATCAGGCACCCAACAACTCAGGCACAGTCTGTTCCTTCCTCTGCTGAGCTGACTGCTGTTTCACTATCTCCCATCTTATTAATTCAGCTGTAGCAGGCAACTGAGCGCTTCTTGCTATGGCTGAGGCACTAAGCCTGGGACAGGGAATGCATCATGTTAACCATTGCCATATCTGACCTGTGTCTGGTTTCAATAAGGTGATGGGGTGCAAGAGAAGGGGTCTGCTGTGCTCAGAAATGTGGAAAGCATTTGCAATGAGGAGTGAAACCGTGCCAAGACAATAACTGCAATTCCAGCAGCTTGTAGTGGGTCACACATATGGCTGTATCCCCCTTGACAGGGCAAAGCAGCATCCTGTATCTCATTCATGGATGGGAGCACGTTCAGAGCACAATACTGGACTTCCAGGCGCTTTCCTCTACCCTGCTTTCCCAGATGACTAAGTAGCAAGGCCTCCTGCTAACTGCATGTACATCTTAATGCTCACGCAGAATGGTAATTAGGTGCATATATATTGCAGAAAATTATCTTTGTTAATTAGAGAAGGATGTTAGAAATCAGGGATGCTATTTTCCACTGAAACTTTCCCATTTATATACAACAGAAGTTTAGTTATGCTGGGCATATCAGATTCAAGAAGGAAATGTAACCTGCTACATATTCATAAGGGACCAATCTTCTTGCAAGGAATAGTGAGTCTCCCTCAGAGGCCTTGCTACAAGGGCTTTACACGGTGGAGGACCATGGCCAAGTGCAGTGGCAATGCTCAGGGAGGGCTCACCTGTGACAGAAAATACGACTGCCCACAGCTTGGGCAGAACAGACCCCCCCACACCACTGGGAAAGCCCTACTGACACTAGTGACATCCAGGCTCTGTGAGCACCCACGTGAAACATCACCACTTGTATGGTAATTGATTGCAGGTGTGGGCCAGATGTCCCAAACATGCATGCTTATCCTTTAGCAAGCCATGTTTCTGTGCCCTGTCCGAGAGCAGGAGCAACTGAATGAGGATGAATGATCTTTTATCCATCCTGAAGGAGACTCCTACTAATTCTTCATCCTGAATGATCTAGGTATGCAGAAAGAAACAGAATTAAGTGGTCCCAGATGCTTCATTCAGCACAGAGTGCACTAAGGAACTCGGAGACCACAGAGCAGAGGAAGCTGAAGTGTACAAGTTTTGGTTGAGCCCAAGAAAGAAATATTACTTATGTAAAACCTTTCTCCAGGAGTTGGAAGGAAAGAGCTTTAAAGACAGCTGCCAATGTCTCAGTATCTCCTCCACTGCCATCATGTGAGTTCTTCCAGAAGAATGCCAGGTAAAGTCACCTCTAGTGGACAACCCCTGGAGAGGACAGAGAGGCACTCTGCTCTCTAATACCCAGGAGGAGCAGGAAAAAAGCAAGGACTGTTCTTGGAGCATCTATCCCCTCTACACCCTCCATGGGTTTGTCCCCCTCTCAGAGCTCACTGGAGCCACCCCAGCTTGGTCACCTTCATCTACTTCTGCCTCTCCAACAACTCATACTCTGCTTTGGAAAAGGTGCCATTAAACGGCAGTGCTGAGCTGGGTGAATTACCAGAGCTCTGTGCTGGGACAAAAGAGCTTGAAGCATCACAGTCCTCTTGCTGGGCTTGGCTCATAGCGTGGCATTACAGATTTCCCAGCAGTTACTTCTGGAGGTTAGAAAAGCTGAGGAGCTGAGAAGACCAAGGAATTGCTGTTTCTTACTGGGCAACTCCTTCCACAGCATACCGAGAAGAAAGCTGTATTTATAGCTTGTGGGACACAGCTTCAAGGTCAGCTGGGGTCTGAATTGTACTCAGCCTGCCCACAGCTGCTTTCCCTGGTCAAAAAGCCCTGAAAAACCCAGGGAATCCAGCCAGGGCTGTGCTGCAGAGGTACGACCCGGGCGCTGGAAACCTGCACAGATGGCGTCTTTGGAGAGCAGGCTGTATCTGAATGCAAGCTGAGCAACTAAAGGAAACGTCCCTGCATGGGGTCTCATGGACTCATTGTACTGCCAGTCACTATTCTCTGTGACTTTGCTTCTGCTCCCAGGTTGATATATCCAATATTAATGAGGCATTTATACTCCATCATGGAGCCCTCTAAGAACTTAAATTTACTCCTAATGGAATGTGCTGTTAAATTAATTAATCTAATTTTAATTATTGTTTTGTTGTTGTTTTGGGGAGGATGATGTCTAACAGGGCTTTTTTTGTCCCCTCTGAAGCAATACAACAAACAGCTGCAGGCTGGATATTTTGTGCTACCCGCGGTCTGGCTAATCAGCACGGCTGGCTGTAAGTAAGCAGGAGTCTGTGCTTGCACGATATCATGTGTTTCTCAGAATACTCTGGGAATATCAGTGACACGGGAAGTGACAGGAGTATCAATGACACTGGGACAAAGAGAAATTAACTATGAGCTGGTGAAAACCACAAAAAGAACTACATTTTCCACTCTAATGGTCCTTCCTGAATCAAATGTACAAACCACAGAGTTTGTTGACCTGTAGCATTTGTTTTCACAGATGCTAAAATACAACTATAGCAACACAGCCAAATGCATCATGTCTTGCATGTGTGGTGGCTTCCATTTGACTGTTGCGGGTGGGGACCTTACAGAGATGAAGTACATCAATTTATTCCATGTGACAGAGAAAGGAGTTCTTACTTCTCTAAATTCTAAAGGAGTGTGAGTCTTACAGAGAAAATAACAGGAGTAAAGACTCGTCTAGGAAGAACTGAGTTGAAAAGGAAGCTCAGGCTCATGAATGTCTGTTTCACATAAGCAAATAATAAAGGAAAATCCCAATTTGTGTGCACGCACTATAGTAGGAGCAGGAAGCAGTATGGACCTAGAGGCCTATCTGGCCACAACTATGCAGAGATTTAAAACACACAAGCACACAGGCTCATGTGTTCACAGACTATAGCTGGAGATCTTCCTGGCAGAAGAGACTGTCAGGGATGTGCAGAATTATTTCCTTACAGTTTTGCATTACAACCTTACAGGTCTTTAACGCTGGGATTTCAACAATGTTATCTAGTGAGGAAAAGAAAGCGCAAAGTTCAAACAGGCTCAAATATCACAGATGATTTATACTCTGCTTGCCAAGACACTCGCTCTTGCAGCATGCTCCTCCAGAAGGCAGCAGAAACCAGTTTTGCACATCTAATTTGGAAGGGTTTGGAGGTGGGGACAAAGGATCATCAGTGCATCTTTTCAGTATGAAACCTGTTATTACTTACCTGCTCAGGATGTTATCATTGCTGTCTTAGGAAACATGCTTGGACTGCAGAAGAGTGATGCATTGCATTATTTCTGCCCAGCACCTGGGTATTCAATAGTCCTTAGTGCTAATATTTACTGTGCATAATTGTATCCCAGCAGTGGACACTAGGCATGTCAGCAGCTATGCAGGGATATTTGGAGATACAGCTCTTAGGGGCAGAGAGGAGTTCTGAGATTGAAGAACATACATTTTAGAATTAATGGGTCAGTACACAAATCATTTCACCATAAACCATCATTAGATTTAAGAGATGAAGATGAGTTCATCCACCTCTTACAGATTTTCAGCGCTCTCTAAAGATTTATTTGATGTTGAAATGGTGTTAAATGTTTCTTTGCAGCCCTCATGACTTCTTGTTTTGTCCCATTGTTTTTTGTTTTTTTTTTCTTTTATAGAAGTGTACATTTTGAACCATGAATCATTGCAAGAGGTGGAGCTTGTGGGAAGTCTCCACTGGAGGAGCAACAGAAACCAGTATAAGCCCGCTGGGGAACGCACGTGGTCTCAACATGGAGAGCAAACCACATGAGACAATGCCATTATTCTCTCCTGTTTCCATCAACTCAGGCTGTGAGGTCTGCTCCTCCCACCGAGGACTTTGGCCGAAATCCCAGACATGGGTAGTTGCTGTGGGGGGTCTCTCTCAGCGCATTCTCATGCTGCTTTTGCCAGGACCCACCTGAGTTCTCATCAGAGCTGACTACATTGCGCCACAAAATCCTCAGACCAATGAGTAGCAAAACGTTTTCTTCCCCCTGAATTCCAACAAAAATTCCGTGTCTGCAGCCATGCATAGCACACCTTCACTTCTCTCCAGCAGACTTCAACAGGAAGATAGTTGGCCCGGTACAGAACAGAGTCCCAGGTGCTGGGTAGTGGCAAGGAGGGGAAAGTGTCATGCCAGTAAGCAGCTTTCACTGAGTGATGTGAGGCAGGGAAAGCTTCCAGAAGAAAAATGCCACTCCCAGGTAAAAATAAAGTCAGCCCAGGAAGCCTAAATCCAACAGCTTGTCTGCTGCTATGTGAAACAGCACTTTCTGAGAGAGAAAATATCGATCAGCTTCTGCAAGAAGGCAACAGAATGCCTTTTGCATTTGAACACATTTCATATTTACTAGAGGTGAAGTACAAATTGTGAGGGCTTGGCTGTTTTGACAACAGGATGAGATCTTTTCATGCAAATGGTAGAGTTGAAATCTCAAAATGACACTACCTGAAGGGAAGAGTTTCCTACTTAAGTGAGGGAGGCTTTCAGTTCGAAAATCAAGTTCTGCTCCACAGGCACCTACGAGGGCTGGGTGGTGGTGCTTGACTCTCTCACTATATCTGGTGCAGGGTTTCCTTCTATACCCCTGACTCAACTGCAGACAAAACTAATATTTGCCTTCCTGAGTGTCTTGGAGGCTACATGGTGTCCTGCTTACAAAAAGAACTTTGCTCTGAAGGAATAAAACCTGCTTTCAGTGCACAACCATTATTGATGTAGTGACAGCATCACCCTCTCTGAAACTTCTCAGGGACAGTGACAATCTCACTCTTCGTAAATGCCACTCAAGGGGGAACTTACAAGGCAAAAACCTCTGAGAGAGGTTTATTTTGCAAACGAGATAAAAATAGCTGGTTACACACTACATTGCAATGAACATATGACCAAAACCACTCTGAGGACCTGCCTGTCACTTAACAGCCACTCTAAGTTATGTCCTCAAAGCTTATGGATCCATTAGCAGCTCCCACATGCATTCTGGCTCTCCACTCATTTGGGAGCTATGGGAAATACACACAATGCAACGCTCTGTGTACACCTGTAGCCGTCATGGACTGTCTGTAATGACACTCACAACAGTTGAAGGGCCATTAGACTTCCACATATGGAGGACGAAGTGCCTAAAAGGAGCAAGGAGACCACATCATATCTGCAGAAAGAACAGACCTTTCGTTTATATTTAACATCTTATGTGCTATATTTTCATCCTTTTTTATCCCAGTAAGGCCTTTCTACTGTTGTAGAAATTAGCACCACAAAATTCACCAGACAGGATGCATCTGTTTCAGTGTGCTCCCTCTGACATCACAGGGTGCTGCTAACAGGAGAGGCTCCTTTAAGAGAACGATTTGCAGCAAGATTACTGCTAAGCCTTTTTCAGAAACACAGACATTTCCTAGGGCAAAAGAGGTTCCTGGTACAAAAGGTGGAGGGAGCCTTTTGTCATAATAATCTCAATCATTTTCGCAACACACCAGATTCCCTGGCAGCATGGCGAGTACAAGCACATGAGACTTAACGCCTGCTGGAGTTGTAGCAATGGGGAGAGAAAAGCTTAACACTCATGGCACTGTTCCCCAGATTCAAAGGCTCTCAGAGGAAACTGCCAGGAAAGCAAATATGGTTTTAAGCGGCGATGTCTCCAGAGACATAGGAATCTTTCTGCTGGATGTTCTGAATACAGTTGCGAGTCTCAGAAATCCTGATAAGAAAGTTCCTGCTGAGATGTTCTGTTGAAGTTAAAATGTCTATACAGAGCCACGGGAAATCAGCAAATAAAATGTGCATTAGAGACTCACCATGCACATTTTCAAGTCTTTGGAGAATTATATTACGTACAGAAGAGGAAGAAGAATTCATGGAGATTTACAGAACTGGTAAACATATTTATTTTGATTATGAATATCATAACCATGTATGTTGTACATGAGTACTAATCCATGCATTAAGCTCTGAGGATTTTGCTGTGTTTTTCCTGCCTGTTTAAAAAAAGTAAGACGCTGCATTGATTTGTGACCCATCCCCCTTACCTAGCCATGACATTTGCTCCTGCATTCAGCTGTGGCTCAGACATTTCCAAAGCATGAGGACTTTCAGTTCCCAGGACATACCTTTAATCCACCGCTAATTTTAATGAACCAGAAATGAAAAAAGAAACAGGAAAGAGAGTGATTGAAAACTGGGGTAGCTTCTTTAGAGGTTCTCTGATCGCTGTGGACTGGGAAACCCAGCTAAAGCATAGCAGTACGCTGCTGCTGTGGTGCCTGCAACTCATTTTATCACAGAAGCATCTTGTGTTTCGAATGCCCACTTTGGATATGCTTTTAGCATACCAGGCAGACAGTGAAACTCTCAGAGCTCTTGTATGTATACTGGTTTTATCTACTGTCATCAAAAACATAAAAAAGGGGAAGAGAAAAGAAGAGATTTAGTTTTTAAGTATGTGTAAAACCAGGTTTATTCTCTGTTCATACAGGGAGAAAACTGACACAGTTTCCAGGGCTGTGGGCTGGGTAGACAAAACCCAGTGGATAGAATCACGAAAGCCTCAAGGCTGGAAAAGACCTCCAAGACTGCCAAGTCCAACTTTGCCCTAGAGGGTAAGCCCAGGCCGTGGGAGAAACCCCAAACCCCAGGTAACAGCCACCAGGCTTCTATAGTGGCAGGGGCAGGAACAGAGGCAGAAAAGAGGCATTCACACCATGCAGTCCCATGGTGAGGGCAGTGTGGGGCTACTTGCACCAGCTGTCTTCCCTTCTTTCCTCGTCCACCCTGTCCTGATGTCACCCTGGGCAAACAACTCTCTGTGAAGCTGGGGCAGCTTCGTTTTGGTACACAAACCTCTTCATAGCGTAACTGGGAAGTGGGCAAAGGAAGGGAAACCCAGTAACAAATCAAGGCAAATCAACAAAACAAGTGCATGGCAGCAGAAATCACTGAGAGATATTTGTCTGAGAGATATTGAAAAATACCACTGTAACTAAGGGCTGCAAAAGGCAGCTTCACCAAACTGGTTTTTGAAGGAGAAATGAACAATTATGGGGAAAGGGATGCGAATGATGAAATGAAAGTGAAATAGGAGAAAAATACCATGTATTTCTATTTTTTTTTTTTTAGAGATGGGACAACAGATGATTTTGCTACAGTCTCAGAGGAGGCTGGTTTTCCCTCTGAGGCACAGGGAATTCATGTAAACAGGAAACAGCGAGCAGCTCGGTCATCACAAAGGTATAAAACAACCCTTTGGCCTGGCCCTGATCTATATAATGACACATTTATATGGTCTAGATAAGACAGTCCAGAGGCAGTGAGTTTGCTCTAATCTAACTACGTGATTAATATGTCTGCAGTTAGGAGGGCACAGGACTCAATAAAGGCAGTGAGTGGGAAGGAGATAAGCAAGGGCACAGCAATATGTTTGTTCAGGTGTTAGCATGACAAAACATTTTACACCTGCAGTCTTCCTTTGTTTTTAATAAATTCCCCTCCCATTTGCTGGAGGTTCAGGTCTCTACTGCTGTCTCTTCAGAGAAGCAAATGGCTTTTCCAGTATCAGGGCTGGGTAAAATAACCGGAGAGGCTCATTCGTGAGCCCCATGGGCACTCAATCACCAGGGGGCCAGGCAGCCTGAGAGACATCCCACCGGGGCAGAACTAATCAAGAAATGGAAATTCTGGGGTAAACTCCAACTCATTTTATGAGCCAGGCTCTACTCCCATCCACACCAGTAAAACCCCTCCGCATGTAGAGTTAACATCAGGGAAACTCTGTGCTGCCTCCAGTCTTAGTGACTGATGGGAGCCTTGGGCAGCAAGGATCCTTGAAAATCAGACTAGTGGCTTTTACACTTTTTTATATTTTGTTTTCAGGGGATTTCCTAAAATGGAAACATTATCTTATTAATTCTTCAGCCTTAACAATCTTGGAGCAGATTTTTGGCTTATTAAAAATAATGTGGTATGGCAGGCAGTGCCCAGTTAATATAAAACTAATTCTATCTAAAAAAACCCTAACTTTCTAAAAAAGAAAACCTGATTTTCTAGATCCTTTATGTACTTTAGAGTCACTTAGCATCACGATAATGGTATCATAAGTGGTGTAAGCTTTTTTTAATTGTTATTTTCCTTTTATATCAATGCAAAAGACTGCAGTTGGCAAAAAAAGAAAACTGGACCACAATAAATATCCTGTATCTCTGTGCTACCCACCTCTGCTATGGACCTCCTCTCTCCCCAAAGCCCACCTGAAACATTTTAAGACTCTTCCATTCTGAGGAGAAGAAAGAAGCAGGGAGAGGAGACGTTTAACCCTGGCTCACTGAGGCTGCAGGAGATCCTGAAGACAATGTGTGTGTCTGCCAGTGAGTTGGGTTTTTTTTGGATGGCCCATAGGAAGGGATCATGGATGACTTATTTATCAGGTTGCTCCCCATCACCATTCTTTCTCTCTGACAGAGAAACTGTGTGAGGCCTGGCAAATGTGTTGGACAGACTGACAGTCCCCTGCCAGACAGCAGCGGCAGTTTAATGGCAGGGGAAAAGAAACACTCAATAAAAAATCTTCAGAAAGGATTAGAGGAAGACTAAATTTGCAAGCTTAAAAATGAAAGAAGTTTAGGTTCACGCTATTCCCCCATCACTACCGTCTTTGTCTTTGGTGTAAATTCAGTAAAATCCTGTCCCTGGTTCTGCCAGGAAGATTTCTACTGTTTTTGGTGGGGATCTACAGTGTCCCCCTATGCATAATCTCAAGCTTTGTATCTGCTATACTTGCAGCCAGCATGACTGAAAACTGTGGGCCAGAAAATCAGTGGAAGCAATCTGGTTTAACAGCCATATCCAGCTCAGGATCTGGCTTTGCCTTTCTTAATTGCCTTTTGTGGCTTCACAAAATTCTGGTAAAAATAACCACAAAAAATGAAAGGCTATGAAGAAGCAATTTTAACTCCAACATCTGCTGCAGCTTTCAGCAAGATTTTAGCAAAAAACTCTCGGCAGCATCTGATCTCCCCTTCCCCTCCCCTCCCATACACAAGGCTGCCTTTGCTGCACCCCACGCAGGACAGGGACCAGAGCAAATCATCCTGCTCTCTGCAGCGGTGGCCCCATAGGAGCAGTGGTTCTTTTGAGCCCTGGGTGTGTGCCTGCACAGCTCTGTGTTGATGCTATGGATGTGAATATTTCACCTTACTTAGAATTAGCTTCCATCCATCATGATTTGTTGGTGGTGTGAATTCAGAAAAGAGGGATGTGACCAGTGGATGAGTGGATTTGACCAGGGTGGTTTAGTGAACTGGGAATAAAAGCAGTGAAAGAAAAAGGAGGGGAGAAGAGAGTTTCTTCAATGAGAGAGAGATCTTCACAGCAAAACAAAGGACATCTGGCCAAGACATGGTTTCATCAGCAGAGATACCAGCAGCACAGCATGGGCTTCCCATCAGCTGGAAAACGTAGCTTATATCCCCGGTTCTGGGTGTTCCTCTGACAGCTCACTCTGCAGCATCTCTGCTACATCTGCCTTCGTAATGTTTTCCATACTCAGGAGATTAGCTTCACAGAGATATGCCTGTTTGCACGTCACTCACAGTGCAGTCGTGCCCGTGGATCCATTCAAGATTTGGCCTTTCATATTAGCTCTTTTTCAGTTGTATAATTTCTTCTAAACAAAGCCACCCATGCTGCTGGGAGAAGGAAAAGCAAAATCAGCTTTTATTCTGAAGATAGATACAAAACAGAACAGGATTCCCCACTGAGTTGCAAAAAGGCCCAGAGGCTCTGACCAGAGGAGATCAGAGTCATGGCGTGTCTGCACAGTGCCTGGTCCATGGTGCAGGGCAGTTGGTGCCCCGGAGATTGCCACCGGTGCCAACTGCAATTCCAGCCTGGATAAGTCAGTGTCTGCCAGGCATGCTGTATGGGCTGCAGCTTCCACAGTAGCTGGGAGTAGGGTCTGCACTTTAGTAAGGTGCAGTTCAAACTCAGGGAACTCTTTGAGGCTGGAAAATAAAACAGGGTTTACCAAAAGAGTGCACGTCTTGCAAGGCATGCCATGTTTTTCCCTAGTGTCTTTACCAGCCTGCAACCAATCTGTAACCTCTCTTCTTCCCAAATTTCCTGAAAAAATGACCACCCGGTTTCACCAGTCTCTTTCTTGGACATCGAGATAAAATTGGAAGAATTTAGGTAGGTCAGGTATTGATTGATCTTTCCCCAGTAGGTTGTCATGACATTACACTCTGCAGTTCGGGCCCCTTTTTTGTCCAGCTTTGCAAGTGCACATGCATCTGAGAGAGGTGTGTTTGCATGTGTTCAGCAAACAGATAGCTTTAATTCACCTATTTCCATATCAGTCATGGCATAGGCTGCAATTCCCAGGCACACCCGACAGCTGCAGTGGATGTGAATGGCTCACAGTGACACATCTGCAGGGGACTATCTGAATGTTGCTAAGCTGGGTACTGCCTCAGTGCCAGTGCAGAGACACCCTTGGGTCTCCTCTGGGTGTCCCTGCACAGGAAAGCAATGGCTGCATACTATCCAGGGGGCAAAGATGGAGTAGGAGGTGATGAGCAGCTTCACAGGAAATGTGGTTCTGCTTTGGGTCACTGGGGTGGGCAGTGGAGAGGTCCACCCAGATTCTGGCTGTGCTGCAGCACTCAACATCTTTTCAGGGTCAAACCCTTGGATACTGGCTCAAGGTGACTGAGACTATGCAAAGGCTGTTTTCATGAAAAAGTAGAAATATCTGGACCAGGATCCACCATCTCAAAGCAAACATCACAGAGTGATCCTAACAGAGCACAGTACCCCAGCAGAAGACGTGACATGCTTGCTTTACAGCTATGCACCTTGCAGCACTCCTCCACTGAAGTGAGAGTGAGGATCAGATCTCCATAACTGTGTTTTTATACAGTAAGAGGATATTCTTCAAGTGGTGCAATCAGATTCCAGCTCAAAAGAACACATACAAAGGAAATAAGTAATCTTCACAGTGTTTACACTCATTACACTGAGTAACTGCACTGGGCACTTCTCAGACCTAAGTTTTGAAGGGCAAACAGTTTGACTGGGTTTGTTCTAGTGGAAGAAAGGAAAATAGTTTGGGCAAATTAAAACAAAACTCAAGCCTCAGCTGAGATCTAAAATTAGGTTTCAAAGTGGAAAAAGAATGTAAAGTCCAAGCAATTATTTTCTCTCCATTTATTGTTGGTTGCCTCTGTCTTTCCAAATCTCAGGCTGTTCGGGAAGCAGTATTAGGAAACATATCTTTTACAAGTTTATCGAGTTTATTAAGAAGACTCAGTTCAACTGAAAATTTCAAGTCCCTGGTATAAAAATCAGTCAAATCACAACAAAAGTTGACCCAATCTTTTTTTAAAACAAAAGGTGGGCCAACTCTACTGTGAAATTCAGACCTGGGGACATATTTTGGACGCTGTAAATGTCTTGGCTTTGCAATCAAAATTCATTGTAGCTTATTACAGAATACATGAAACATAACGGTCATGAAGTTTTGACCTGGATCAGCAGGTTAAATTCCTTTGCAAGGGCTACAAAGCCCTTAAGGGATCTTGGCAGCCTGGGATACCAGGGGTCTGCATCTGGTCCTTCTAATTCGCTTCTAGTTTTGTCAAAAGTCATTACCCATTCAGCTTCTGCAGTGGGACAGCTACATAGCCCATGCGGTTACTGGTAGCAAGAGCAGACCTGACTTTGATAGATTCTCTCTAGGTGAGATGAAAGGAAGGGAACACTCACCAGGTGATTCTATCATTATCAGTCAGCTGCCAAGATTGTCTGGGCACATTGCACTGGACTTTCAACTCCCAACACCGGTAGTTTTTCCCCATGTATAATCTGTGACTCATATGCAATGAGTCACTCCTAACAAGTAAAGTTCTTCAATGGCAGCAACATCACCCCATTACTCCCCTGAGTATAACAGCAAGATAGGCAAGCCAGTCTAATTACCTCTTCCCCCAGACAATGATCATTCAATGGATTTGAAATGACTCACAGCTGGCCTTTGATCATCAGCAGTCCTGCACACATTGCCTTCCCAAGAGCGGCCGTGGCTTTGCAGAGGACTCAACTGGCTTGCCAGACTCTTACCTCGGCAGTTGCAGTGGGCTTTGCAGGGGCAGGTGGTGGGGGACATGGGCTGTCCCCTTCCTGCAGAGAGCGGACGATGTGCATGTCTGGTAAACTAAATGCATCCCCCCACTGTTACACCTCGGCGTGGACAGGCAGAGGGTGGGGTGCCGCTGAGGGAGGCACGAGGAAGAAACAGGGCTGCTTCCAGTCTCTCTCGGTGTGAACTCACCACCTTTGCAAGCTGCAACAACCATGGCAACGAGGACAGATACATTGAAAACGACATGGGTTCAAGGTCCAACATCAAAGGGGAGCAGTTTCTACCCATGCTGCTCTCAGAAGGCGAGGCTCCACAGCAAAGTTGTGGTTAGCCTGCTGAAAGCCCCCAAGCATAGCTCAGCCAGTCTGATTTAGTCAATAAGGAAATTCCTGATCCTGGATTTTGGGATTCTTTGTTTTTACTGCTCTGTCTAATCTAAGGGAGGGTTTGGGGCAAACAAAGCAAAGCCCAGGTGCCCCTGGGCTTTCTCCTCCCCTAGACAAACATGCACTTCCCAGAAAGCAGCAGTGGAGCTTAAGATCACACTGTTGGTGGGACATAGGTAGCACAACTGGCATCAAATGCCCCCTTCCCTCATAATCTTTAATAACTCTGCATGCCTGTGGTCTTTATCTTTTCAAGTCATTTATCAGTTATGTGTGAAGAAGGTAAATAAAGGCACTATTGCCCCCGACTTGCACCAATCCCAAACATCTGTATCCCAAGCAAACTTCATGAAGGTCAATTAGGAGAAGAAGGCCTGAACACGAGGGAAAACTAGAGGACTGAAGAGGGAGGATAGCTTCATTTGCTACAGGGTAAGTTCTTACCTATAGCAGTGTTCCTCTGTGATTTAATGAAGGATGCTGATTCTCAACATGTTATCAAGCTGGCTTTTCACTAGCCCTGAGCTGGAGAGCATTGAAGGCAGTCCTTACAGAGGTGTTCCCATGCAGAAGTTCAGGGCTGCATCCTGCTGTACCTTCAGTGCCAAGAGGAGCTCAGCTCAAGGTTACCCTGCAGCCTTGCTGCAGAGGGGAATTTGGGACATGACTCAGGGATTCTGCATCATCCAGTCCTCTCCCCGACTCTGCCCAAAGCAGCATTTTCAGTATCAGGAGCCTTTGAGCGGGCGCACAGTGAATCCAGCATTGAAATGGTGCAGCAAGGAAGACCTGGAAGACAACGGAAAAGAACACCTTGTTGTTCATCTACACGTGCTGTAGTTCATCTACAGCCCCCAAGCTCCCCTACAGCACAGGGCCCACACACACAAAATAAGCTGGAATCATCTCATCATGATCAGGAGACATGGAGATGAAAGATAACTGATCATGTCTGTAGCTGTGTGCCGTGTTTTCAGACAGAACATTATTGTGTATTCTGACTTTGAGACCCTCCCCTATTTTTTCCAAACAGCAGCGTCACCATTAATTGCAAAGCACTGTGTGGGAATACCAATTAGCAGTTTTCACTGAATGGTACAAGGATATATTTAAAACCCTTTATGGGGTTATGCATATTTTTAACTCTTGGAAGAAACTTTGTTTTCAGGGAAGTACATTGCTGATAAGACCAGCTCTGTAAATAACAGCAAAACCAGCTTTTTCAAGGTGGAAATAATTTGATGCTAAGAGTGACCAGGATGCATATAGCTTCACAGCATATTTGCGTTAGCGCCAGACTCCTCAGCAGTACAGAGTGCAGCACTATAGGGCAATATTTACTCTCTGAAAGTAGAAACATATTTATATGCTAAGACAGAGCCATGACTTTTAAGGAACCATTCAGCTGATGTTGAATCCAGCTTCTGTTGCAAAACACTAAGTAGTCTGGGCACTTAAGTTTTACACTTTCTAGCTGAAAGAAGTATTATTTCTTTTTAAAAGTTGAACTAACATTCATCTGCCTCCACGAGTTTAGAAGAGGCTACTGAGAAAGCCATGAGACAAATGTTTCAAGGTGCCACAACTACACTACAAGTAAGACAACACTTGTGGTCCTCTCAAAGTCCTAGCTCTACACATCTTTACAGAACAAGCTCAGCTGTCTATGGAGAAAATTATGTTTCTTCCACCCAGTTTCAGAGAAAGCTTTATAAGTGCTGGCACAAAAAGCTGAAGGATTAGAAGGCAAACAGAAACATGATTAATCACATTGTTTTTGAGAGCATATAGTAGGTAGACCTCTGAGTGTTAATCCTCGAAGCTGAATTTGACCCTACGACTCAATACTCTTCTATATGGAAGTGCTCATCACTTCATCAGGACTGGACTCCTCACATTGCCCAGCCTTAAAATGATTCCTCCTCCCTGCACTGAGAAGAGCCCAGCTACTGGGACCTTCTGCCTTCCTGCACCAGCTTTCCCAGAGAACTTCAGCAGGGGCTGCACATAAAAAACAACAGCAACAACAAACCAAACAAAAACAAAAACAAACAAAAACAGAAACAAGAACAAAAAAAACCAACCAAACAACAACAAAAAAAAACCCCAACCAAAAACAAACAAAAAAACCCAAACCCAACTCAAACCAACCAATCAACCAAACAAAAAAAAATACCGCGTGATTTTCAGCTGTAGCACAAAGTGCAGGGAAACAGCATAAACAGATACTGATTACAGGGATGGGACAGAGGACAAGCCACACACCACACTTTTTATTATTAATACCTCTGGTTAATTCAGTGGATGTGTTGGTTTTGTGGGATTTTTACCCTAATGAGAAATCGGCTGCCACCAGATTTTTAATTTTGTGCATCAGAGCCCTCGCTGCCATCCAGAAGAGGGGACCTTGATAACAGGGTCTTGCTACACATCCAAAGTGACAACACATAAGGTGTGAGCAACATTTCTTCTTGGTACCATACAAGGCATCCTGATGAGATGAAGGAGACAGAGGCTTCACACCTTTCACTGAAGGGCTGTTACCACTGCTGTGCTACTGCTCTGCCTTGTGGGTTTGTTGCCTCTCCTTGCCCTAGACTCGGCATTGCTGCTTGAATTCAGTGGGGAGGGGTAATAAGCAATAAATAGGGAGGGGACCAGCAGGTAAATCTATCATGTGTCTCTGTATCAATCTAGAGCTGCAGCCTGGTAATCTTCTGAGCAGGATGTTGAGAGCATCAGTGCTCTGGTAGGCTGCAATCACCTTAACCTGTCTGTCAAAAGTGTTAGCTCACATTCCTTATGGGTTTCAGCCCTCCTTGAGCTCTGACTTACAGTGACTACACTGCCAATGATGGCACCTGAGCAATGCTAAACCTAAACTGGACATAGTCTACTGGATCTAGTCATGCTTTGGGACAGTGGTTGTGTCCTGTCTGCAGAGTGAACTGAGCCTCAAGGAAAGGTATGAAACCCTCTTGGAGGCTCAGAAAAACAATATTTGTGCTGGATAAACTACAAATACCTTTAGGCGTCATGAAAAGTTTGGATGGATGAAGGTTCAAAGCAGTGGTGGAAGGAATAGATTGGAAAGAGGGCAAATTGAAAATAGGAAGTGGGCAGGCAAAAAAAAAAAAAGAGAGGGAGAGGGTGAGGGAGGATCATGCCACTAACAGGCAAATGTAACTGGATCTGGAAAGCATCATCAGTGTACAACCACAGTCTCAATCATTCTCATTTACTTTAACATTTTGTTTATTGCTCCATCACAGTTGCTGTCCTGTTCCAAAACTTAGCAGTTCCTGTAAAAAAACATGTTCAGGCAGACTGCCAGGGTTTGGTTTGGGTCTGTTTTGGTTTTTTTTTTTTGCTAGAAAATTTGAATTTGGGTCTAGACTGCCTGGAGACAAGCATTTCAGGAAGCACTCCTTTTTCCTCCCTGATCCTTTGCTAACCCCAACTCTGCCACTTGCATCATGGCACCTGCCAGAAAGATGGTAATACAGGTTGGGTTTGATCTTTTATATTTCTGCTCAATCAATCCTTTTGTTCTGGGAGAGAAGCAAAAATAAAGAGAAAAATGAATGTGAAGATCCCTGCAAGCTGAAGTATTATCTTCAGGAGTCACAGAAAGATCAACACTGACTTTCTCTGACTGCTGCCCCCAGCCCAGGCTGTACCTGTCCAAGCCCAGAGTCTGGGCATTCAGCAGCACTACAGCACACTTAACCCTCCAGCAGCCACACAGGCTCTTCTGTGCCCTCCCTTCCCCCAAACCTTCCTTTCCTAAGAATTGAGTCAAATTAATTTCTGCTCTGTCTGAGTAAAGATCAACCTCAGGATTCACACCATTAAATGATAAAGTGTAGAAAATTAAACTTTGTTCCCTGGGAGCTTGTTCTGCCCTGTCTCTCTGCTATTCCCAAAAGGGCAAGTTCAAAAAAGTAGGAAAAGCAGTGAGCTCAGCTGCATTTCTCTGGTCTAGATGCTGTCCCAAAGTGCCCAGGCAGACCAGACTGCCCAGGTCAGTCTGCTTGACCCAGAGCATCCAGAGCACTCCCACCTCAATGATGTTTCTGGCACTCCTGTGGGGGAACTGCTGGAGGAGGACCAGGAAAATTGGTGTCACAGACCAGGCTCCCTCATCCATTGCTTCAGCCCAGTCCTCAGAAGGGGCTTAATTCCTTTCCCCAGGACAAGTTGGCTTTGCAGGTCACGTTAAGACACTCAGGCAGAGAGCAGAGAGCCCTTGCTTTCCCAGGGTGTCTCTAGGTGTGCAGCAGGCTGAGATTAACCCACATGACCCTCTGCTCCCAGGAGATGTGAGTCAGTCAGCTTCCATGAGACCACCCTTTCCACTCTCAGCTGCACAAGAAACACTGTATTATTGATGGCAAACTTAATGAGAAGGTGGGAACAGCCATGGAGAACAACCATACTCCACAGTGCTGTGCACGCAAGCTTCAGGGCTCAGAAACACTCCACGTCACCTTCCTCTCTCCCCTAGACATGTTGTGTGTCCCAAGATGATTTCTGACCAGGGTTGCTGCTCCTGAAAGTTGCCCCTCCAAGGAGAGATGTTTATTCCCTGTGCAGGATGACCAGCTTTTCCCTTTCCCACCAGAACACAAACAAAAGCCCTCCAGGACAGGACCTGCCACCTTTGGAGACCCACCATCATTCCCACGGGGCTGACCCATCCCCACCTGCAACCAAGTGGTGCTTCCTTCCAGACAAGGAGGGAAAAAATAACAGGCCAGGCTACAAAGAAATACACCATTAGATATTGACTCTGCTGCAGTTCACAGGAAGTGATGAACCCTCAGGAATGCATTAGGCTGCTAAGGAGCACAACAGGCTTGATCTCACATCCACACACACCACAGATGTTTTTTTGTGAGGAGGGGCGAGCCTAGTCTGTGCTTTTTAGGGTTATATTTCTGCCTGGTTTAGCACATATTAGTCTATTCGTGTTGATGGCAATCAAGCTGCCCTGGTTTAGCCTTGGAAAAAAAAGGCAGCCAGCTCAGTGTCTGTAGACTGTAGTGTAAACTTGTGTGAAAAGATGGAGAAACTGCTGTTAATGACCCTGCTTCAGTTTTCCAGCCAGGCCAGCAGATTTTCCTTGTGGTGGCTGCTGTTGTGTACTGCAGAGTCTTTTTCTTTGTAAAGGTGGTAGTTTAAATTGGAATTAGATGTACAGTACCTGCCAAGTTCAACATGCCTCTGAGACAAACACAGCTCTGTCCGTGAAAGGCCCCCAACTGCTGAGGCTATGCAAAGGCCAGCTCAGCTATAGAAAACATCAGGGACAGGACTTGGCTGCCTCAAAATGCAACTGCTTCTTGTAATGTAGACATAAACTTTTCAAGGAAGGGTTGCTGGAAGGGCAGAGAGAAATGTGAAATACATGCCCTGCTATTTTATTTATTTGTTTGTTTGTTTGTTTGTTTGTTTGTTATTATTATTATTATTATTATTATTATTATTATTATTATTATTATTATTATTATTATTATTATTATTATTATTATTATTATTATTATTATTATTATTATTGCAAGAGTTCATTCACAGTTCCCCTAAGCTGCACATAGGCATTGCTCTGTGCACTGTCTATCCCTGTGCCAGGACCACTAAGCCCCAGGTCCAGCAGGTTTCAGCCCTTTCCAGCAGTCACACAGCGTGTCCTAGACTTGAACGCCACCTCCCCGTGTCCCTGTCCCCACCATGCTGCATCCCCAGCAAGAAGCAAAGGAGAACAACTGGACCCATACAGAATCACATAATCAACTAGGTTGGAAAAGACCTCTGAGACCATTGATTCCAACCTATGACCCAACATCACCTTATCAACTAGCCATCACTAAGTGCCACATCCAGTCTCTTCTTAAATACCTCCAGGGACAGTGAATCCACCACCTCCCTGGGCAGCCCATTCCAATGTCTGATCACTCTCTCTGTAAAGAATTTCTTCCTAATGTCCAACATAAACCTCCCATGGCACTGCTTAAGACTGTGCCCTCTTGTCCTAGTGCTGGTTGCCTGGGAGAGGAGACCGACACCCACCTGGCTACAACCTCCTTTCAAGTAGTTGTAGAGAGTGATGAGGCTCCCCTGAGCCTCCTCTTCTCCAGGCTGAACAACCCCAGCTCCCTCAGCCTGTCCTCATAGGGCCTGTGCTCCAATCTCTTCACCAGCCTTGTTGCCCTTCTTTGGACCTGCTCCAGCACCTCAACATCCTTCCTGAACTGAGAGGCCCAGAACTGGACACAGCACTTGAGATGTGGCCTCACAAGTGCTGAGTACAGGGGCAGAATCACTTCCCTGGTCCTGCTGGCCACACTATTCCTGATACAGGGCAGGATGCCATTTTTGGCCACCTGGGCAAACTACTAGCTCATGTTCAGCTTCCTGTCAATCAGAACCCCCAGGTCCCTTTCTGCCTGGGGATCTCCAGGATCTTTGAACTGCCTTTCCTGGGTACCACTGGAGGAAAATGAAACCATCCTGGGCAACTCACTGGTACAGGAGTTTGGGAGCAATCTTTCAAAGGTTTATTTGAGCAGGACCAGTTCCTCCCTGGACATTTCAGAGAAAGAGGCAGAGCACCCTAACCTCCCCCATCCAGGACAGGCATCCTGGTGGAGAGCATCAGTGGATACAAGACCTGCAGCAGTGCACATAAAGGAGTGGCTTGCTCCCTCTTCCCATTCCTATTCCTTTTTCTCTGATGGGAATGACCATGGTTGGCCCTCTTCATCTTTAAATCTTGCAGTAGCCCATGCTGAAATGCTGAGCTCCCATACTCCACACAAGGCTAGGATCCGTGATTAAAGTAACCTTACCAGTAACCTGCTCATTCAAAAATCCATTATGCCAGCCTCATTATCTATCCCAATTAGCTGGCAGACATAGGAGGGTGTCTGTAAGCAAAAGGAAGCTGTACCTCCCCAGACAGAAAACCTTTTAAAAAAGGCCCTACAAAGCCACATGACGTTGGAATCCCCAAAATGTGATACCAGAAAAGCAGAAACCATGGGTGATGACTTACATACCTTTCAGTGAGTCCCTTACACTGTAGGCCTGCAGAAACAGCAGCACAAGGGCCTGAGTAACCAAGAGGAATCTAAAAGCTCCTTGTGCAGCAGTAAAAGATGAAGCTGAAAGAACTTTTCCAGACTGGTGCATGAACTAGCCCCACAGTGTGGAGAGAGGGATGGAGTAAAAAGGGATGTGTTGCCAATACTAAATCTGCTGCATGGAGCAGTTTTAGGAATACAGTGGCAGCTTTGCCCCCTTACTCTCCCTCCCACAACTGTGTTAACAAGCTCAACCCTAAACCCTTCAACATTTTCTGTGTGAGCTTGGCAGAACCCACCAGATCTCAGTACCCCTCCTGTAGCTGGGCAGGGGACAGCTCATGGCCAGAAGGGACAGAAAGGCTGGGAAGGGAAAGAAAAAGGAAATAGATGTGGAAACGTTTGGGCAAATAGCAACAAAAAGTAAAGTGCAACATTTGTGCCCATTTGGACAGCATAAGGGTACCGGCTATAGGGACTTAGTGAAATGTGAAAGTGATGGAGTTGAACTGCTGGGCAAGGGCCTTTTGAGAAAATGGCCTGATCTTTGTAAAGTCTGACTCAAAGAAAATGAGACTTCCCATGGAGATGCATCCATGTCTAGAAAGGTTTCCTAGGTCCTTGCCTGAACCTAGTCTTGACTGACCTGTCTCGCTTGCTCTCCTTCACATGGTTTTGCCTGGAAAAATATTAGAGCAGCTTCACAGTTTGAGCACTGCTCTGCACAGCTCCAAGCAGCAATGTGGTGGATCTGTGCCTTACATCCCAGTTGAGTGGCCCAATTGTTGGATAGGTTTTTTCCTCCATTATATGCTTCCTTCTTTTTCTTTCCTTGCTATCCAGGACCCAAGCAACCCATCTGATTTTCCTTATTTTCTCTGCCCCTATGACTCATTCTCAGTCCAGTAGATCCAGCTGAATTATTCACTGAAATCATTATCATTAATCCAGCGTATTTTTTTGAGCCAACCCTGATGGGTGAATATATTTTTCATTCCTAAGTATTTGCCAAAATAGCCTGGGCGAGCCATTTAGCCTGGGGCCATTCATAGTACCTATGTGTGTTCCTTTCCATTAAAACTCATCTCTTCTGTAATGGCCAGCACAAGCCCTGTGCAGTGTTGAAACCTCACTTTGGTGCCTTTTTGAGCACCTTGATGCTGGGCATGATCCTCTAAACCGTTTCTGCCTTAGTAGCTTTTCTGTGCTGCCAGGATGGCATGACACAGCTTGGCAGAGTGCAGCACTGGCTCCTGGAGAAAGAGCTGTAACTCTCCAAATTAATGCCTTTCCCCTCTATAAATATTACTTTTTAAAATTCTCTTCATTTCACAGCTTTTCCTGGCTATGGACACTGGAGTTACGTGGATTTTCTGTTTGCTTCTTCAAAAGTGCACATGCATATGGGTGGAGAAAATGTACAAAATGCCAAAGATTATATTTTTCCAAGTGTTGTAGTAGGTTCTATGGTTACGGTCACAGAGAGCAAAGGAAATGCAAATGCTCAGCAGAGTGGCCGCAGGAGCTGGAGCTGAGCCTCTGTGCATAAGACTGGTGTGTATTTAACACGAGTGGCTGTAGGTTCGGGGATCTGCTTGAAAATACAACCTGAGCACAGTGTTGAAGCCTAATCTGTTGGGAGAGTAATTTCTGGTGATGGCTGCTTAAAAACTACACATTGTGTTGTTTGCTTATTTCCATTCCCTAAACCCTGGTAAGAAAGTGCAACATCCTCAGACGCGCAGAATCCTTTCCAGTCACCATGTAGCTCATCGCTATTTGCTAACAATGCAATATGTGTTTAATATAAATTAGGCTGTTAACTATGGATGCATATTGCAATTTTAAGGATTCACCCCTGCACGAGGTTAGTACTAAAGCCATATCTCCCTTGCATGTGCACTCACATCTCCCCCCGGTATCGTTTCTCGTTTTCTGCTACGGTCATCCCTGGATCATGCAGTCTGTCTCTGACCATCTCCTTCTGCTGTCCTTTGATTAAAGGGTGGTAATCAGCCTCATGTGTAGCATTGGTGGCAGGACGCAGACAGGCAGGTACTCTGGAGCTGCTGACCCACTCGCAGTTCACACTGATTTATTTTCTATCCATACCTTGAGGGTGTGATACCTTTGCATGGCCAGAGAGGACTCTGCTTTCACTGTTCCTCTGTCAGGGCTATAGAGCAAATAATAAAACCACTGTATTTCAAGACATCAGATTTCAGGTGTTCTGCCTGTAAATTTTTTAGCCTCTGGTAATGCGTTTTTGCAAACAGGTGATAAAATGCAATTGCTCCCTGCATTTTAGGTAAGAACGATGCACAATAAGAACACCTGAGAAGAAAAAATATATTGTTCCACAGCTTGATATATTCATAGTTTTATACCTACACATTGCATTAAATGAGTTGCCATCAATCAGCTAGGAAATGCTTTAGGTCTGTGAAGAGTGCCATGTTTTAGAGAACCAAAGGATGTGCTGCAGAGCCCTTCATCATGAGGACAGGGACACTGCTCTGGGAAACAGTTGTTTCCAAAGATAAAGCCTCATGGATCAAAATTCAACCCAAGAAAAAACAGTAAAATTATACTGATTATATGAAATTGCCCTGGACCATCTCCCAGAAACACACCATTAACAAAGGCATAGCATGAAACCTTTATGTGCTGCACTGCGTGGTGGTTCCCCAACTTCCTCTCTCTCTATCCTTGTGTGGGTAGGAACCCAGTTGACACAAACAGTGATTCTGCCCGGGTTGAAAGACAACTTTGCATTATGTCGAGACTCATAACCAAAGGGAGCACAAGACGTAATTTTTGGATAAATGAGCCAGTCCTGAAGTTAATAGTTGTTAAAGTTCGATGGCTACGACTCATATTTGCATGAAAGTTATACCAGTTTTGTGCACCTGACCTCCACATGTTTACTTAAAACTGGGACAGTAATGCAAGATAGGAATATATCTCTGAGGGGAATCAAAAACTTTCTTGCCTTGATTCTGCAGCAGAAACTACTCCAGGAGCAAGGTGAGCACATTGGAGCAGTGGGAGGTATGGTGCAAACACCATCATCTTTCCCTGGCATTTCTTGTAATCAGGTCCCAAGGATCATAGGCTCACAGAACAGTTTGGGTTGAAATGTACCTTTAAAGGTCATCTAGTCCAAACTCACTGCAATGAGCAGAGACATCTTCATATAGATCAGATTGCTCACAGCACTGTCCAACCTGACCTTGCATGTTTCCAAGGATAGAGTGTCTACCACCTCTCTGGGCAACCTGTGCCAGTGTTTTACTACTCTCATTGTCAAAAACTTCTTCCTTATAGCTAGTCTGAACCTACCTTCTTTTAGATTAAAACTATTACCCCTTGTCGTATTGCTACAGGCCCTACTAAAAAACTTTATCCCAATCTTTCTTATAAGCCCCCTTCAGGTACTGGAAGGCTGCTGTAAGGTAATGCCCTGATCCTTTTTGTGGCCTTCATCTGGATTTTCTCTAGACTGAATCCAGAACCACAAAGTAGTTAGCATTGAGTGGACACAGGGCAAGCAGAGAAGACTGGCAATGACACAGATTTCCTATATTCTGATGCTGTTGTACATTGGCTCCTACTTAAAACGTATGATTTTTAAGTAAGAGGTCCTAGGAATACATGGCAATCATGCAACCACTGCCCCAGGTTCCCCACACTAATTCTGCCTCCGACCACCATAGTGTGATGAACCCCATCATATGCCTGCCCTATGCCCATGGACACTTCCAGAGGCATGCAGTGAGGCTTGGGATGAGGAGGACCACAGGAAGGGGCCAGCAGCTGCTGCGAGGAACAGATGGTCTCAGCCTTCCCATGGCAGCTGCAGTTGTGTCTGTTTAGAAATTGCTGCATGGTGCCAATTTTCACTAAGCGAAGCGCTGAATACTTGTCTGGTGGAAACTACATTTCATCATAACCTACAAAAACTGGATCTTGAATGGTAACCTGGTGATTAAATGAAACTCTATTAACCTGGGTCTATTTTCAAACCAGGTTTTAACCATTTTCTCATTTTTACACCCGAACAATTTTCATCCACACCCTCTCCCTACTGCAAATGCAGAGGAAGCTGAGCCCAGCAGACTAACACGGGGAAAAGTTACAGGATTTAAAGAAGACAGAGAATTTGTGGAGTTGTACCTGTCCCTGACTCTCTGCAGAAATCCTGCCTGGGGACCAGAGTCCAGCTTTGTTTAAGGATAGGGTCAGATGACTGCATTGTCAGAAATTGTCATGCTTTCCACTGAGATACAGTATCAGCGCACACTGGTCACCTTGGAAAAAGAATTACTTGAAAGAGGTTATTCTCACAGGAAAAAAATTCACCTTGCTGCCCGCTCTCTCTACTCACTTCCAGGCGGTGATCTGCAACCAACTGCAGGAATAGGAGGGGCGGGTGAAGGAAGGGAATTGAATGCTTAAACACTTGGCTGCATATTATGAAATGTTTTACATGTAAAATAGGTTAAAGAACATCATGAGGAGGAGAGAATATGGAACAGCTGGTTCCTGATTACTGGTATCAGTCTAACATGCGTTCATGATAAAATCAGAACACACATGAAAATAGCATCTTAAGGGAAAAAGAAAAAAGCCCAGATCAGATTCTTGGGTATCCAAGAGTTTTAAGTCTTGAAAAGAATTATGATTAACCTGAAGGACAGCATTCAGAGCACCAGGAGAGCTCAGTGAAGCAAATCATACTGAACTAAAATTAGCAGCATCTAAAATTCAGCCGTCTATTTGGCATCCACACATGATGCTTCCCTGGCTCCATACCCATCACATCACTCAGCTTTCCCAGTGCCGTCAGCTCCTTGCTTTCAAAAGCACTGCTGAGTGAATTGCTGCTGTTCACATGCAGTCTGCACCTGTCTGGAGGCAGCAAGCCCAATTGCTAGACACAGGTTGTTTTTTTCCCCAATATTTCCTCCAATGTTTATTTACTGATTATTTTCCAGGCAGCTGGAATTCCAGATGTAAAAGCAGGGACTGTCTGTCAGTGAAAGGATGGAAAAAGACCAGATATAAGAGGACAACATCATAGGAATAGAAATACGCTGGAATCCCCCATTGCTCAAAGTGGGCGTAAACTGTGATCTGAGAGAAACAAGGAGGGGTTTACCATGGTTCAAAGGCTATGGGGCAGTAAGATAAGAGTTAATATCTGCTTCTAGAGGGACTTAGCAGAGAGAATAAGTGTGGAAATAAAGTTTTGTTGCTCTGCTCTAGATCCTGTGTTCATTGTGTCTGTGCACAGAGTACACCTGGACTCACTCACCCTAAACACCTTTTCAGCTCCAGGCTCACTAACTCCATTTCCTGCCTTCAATCCCGTATGCACACAGGTCAAGCTCTGAGCCACACGTAAGTCCTCACTGCCCTGGAGGAACCAGTATGATTGTGCTACAGACTCATTTGCCTGCAGTAATCCCAAAGTCAGCTCAAGTTGGAAACTTTGAGCCCAATCCATGGCTTAGCTAAGAGTCAGCAGAGTAGATGGAAAGCATTCAGGTGAAGGGATCCAGTGTTTGTCACCTCACAGAGCCCAAGAGTGCCTTGTGAGGACTAACTCCTCCTAGGGATCATAAAAAGGATTACACAGGGCATTAGACAGTACCAATCTAGCTTCCCATGAAGCATTCTTTTCCATCTATAGAAAACCCCTCAAAAATGGATGGACTCAATGATCTTGGAGGTCTTTTCCAAGCTAAATGAATCTATGAGTCTATGATTTTGTGAAGTACTGGGAAATGCCAAATGTGGGTTTTTTTCCTGAAGAAGCAGTAGAGTGGGAAAGATCTCTCTTGACTCATATGACAAAATCTTCATATGCACAACTAAATACCAAGAGAGTTTCAGGAGAGATAAAAGCCCCATGTCCCATGATTACACTGATGTCAATAATGGACATGAGGAGAAGACTCACCCATTGTAGAAGATTCCATATCTACCTATTGCAAGGCTTTGCACTTATTTCCATGAGGATTTCACATCAGATACAACACTGGACTGGAGAGGTCACTGGAGTTAACCCAATACAGTAAATTCCATGCTACTATTTTTTCTGATAGCCTTGATCTTCTGATGTCTTACAGTGGGGTTTCTTCTCACCCATATCTCCTTTTTGCACAGACACGTGCTATCTGCATCCTTGTGATAAGGTATTTTCATGTGCTTTCCTGGGTACAGCCTTTAAAAGAAGAGCTACAGCCAGGAGGATGTGACTGGGGTCTAATAGAGCCTGTTGCAGACCATCTGGTCCACCCAGAAAAAGACACAATTCATGGACAAGGAGCAGTGGAAACCACGAGATGAGAGAGAGTGAGAAAAGGAGGAGGTCCGGATGCCGGTCTGGCCTGGCCCAACTGCAAGCTGCATGCTTTTATTTACTTATCTTTATGTGTCCCCTGGGTCCATTTTAGGTTCTGCAAACACCTTATCCTGATACTGTTTACCACTGAATGCAAAGGAGTTTATCTGGCTCCCAAGCTCCTCCAGAGCAGCTTCCCTCCCCTCCTGCACCAGGCCCACAACCTTATTTTAAGCATCTTCCCATTTCCTTGAGGTGGTTCACATGTCATCATCAGTGCTGACCTTTCCTGCTCACCTTACCCCAGCTGGAGACAGTCAATGGCACTCGAGGCCCTTATTAGTCAGCGAGTTTCCATTACTACCCTGATGCTCAGTCATGCCAAGCCAGCAGTGACTTCCAAAAAAACTTCCTGCCCTGACAGTTTTCTTACCTTACCATGACTTGGAGTAGGAAACACGAACACACATCATTGGGACCACTAAATTAGATATCTTTTATGGTGTGCAAGCAGCAAGTAGGATTCCCAGATGCTGATAAACCAACCAAAGTAAAGCAAAGGAAGGAGAGCACTTGCTCAGAGCATGTGAAAACATTGGTTCAGAAACAGGCATAAAAAGCAATTTGAGGCATGATCATTGAGGCCATTACTCCTGTGTTTTGACTGCCTAACATTTTGCATGATAAAAAAATGCTGAAGGTTTCTTGAAATGCTTGGAGATGAATATTATTTGCAGGAGATCGCAAGTGCAGCAGGTAGAGCCCTCAGGCTAAAGCCATGCCTTTTCCTAGACTTGCGAACTGCTATCCCAATTTTGTTTGTAGATGAAACATTAAAAATTAATAACTGCTTTGCTCCCCCTCATTCCCTTCCTTACTACGCTCGTCTCTCCTCACCCGAGTTTACCACAGAAACCTTCTAGCACTGAGCCAAAACATCCCACAGCAAACTAGCGCCCTCTTTTAGAGATGCTGAGGTCACACACTGCTTGAACACAAGTGTCACATACTGCACTGTGGATGCTGGGGACTAAGGGAAGAAGAAAACAAGGGGGAGGAAAAAAAGCAAAGGACAGAAGCAGAGGAACAAGAGCTTTGCCATGGCAGCTATTCTCAGGCCTGGCTTGGGGGCTGTTGTTTGCCATTGGGAAACTGCATGCAAAACACTTCCCCTGAAGGAATGTCAAGAAGGTTATGAAGTCCAATGCTTGGGACTTGGGAAGTATCAGCTTTTCCAGAACACTTTTTCTTCCACATGCACATGTGCAATGAAGTACTGTATTTTTGACAGGATCCCTGCCTGATTTTTAGCCCAAGATGCAGGCAAATGGGAGCAGAATCCAGACATAAACAGCCACTTAGCATTTTCTAGCTTCCGATCAATAGGCTTTATAACTGCAGGAGCCTTCTTTTACAACTTGTATTTGTCATTATGTTGATGCACATGCATACACAGACACACACAAGGTAGATTTTCAGCTGCCACCACTGTGCAGAGCACTGCTGGGGGCAGGGAAGCCACATAGGTTGTGCAAGCCAGGCAGCAAACTCCAGAGCAGAGAGATAAGATATCTCCCAGGCAGAACAGCACTGCACCCATCAGCTGAGTCACAGGGGTTGGGTACCCAGGCAACTATATCAGTGGTTTTGCTCTGGTGTGGTTTCTGGGAGTTTTGAGAAGAGGCAGCACGGTTACACTGGACACAAGAATGCAGTAGCAGTTACTTCTGCTATTTTCATAAACCTTTCCAAATGAGCAGTTTTGGTCAGTTATCTCTCCGTCAACCAGTTGATACGGTCCTCTTGATCAATGCGCTGAGTTAGAAGACAATGAAGAAATTACCTTCCCCTCCTGCTCTGCATGCTTAAAGAGACGGTAACATTGGCCAGAAACATGTTACCTGACAAGACTAGACACTCATCATGCATCAGCCTCTGGCAGATTGCAGCTTCACAGATTTATTTGAAGGTACAGACACTTTTTCTGCATTTAGGGAAGGACTGCCAACAGTTTTTTTGCAAATGCCCTCTCTGGTAGCAGGCCAGCCATGGCAGTGTTGGTTTCCTGCCTGGATAAGCACAAATGTAATAATTAGGAGAAGGTTTTGCAAAAAGCCCTTTGGTGGCTTTCACTGCCTGGAGATAGAAAGCAGATAAGTTGTAACTATAGAAGTTTTGTATAGACCATTTTCAGCTTTTCCTCACTAGGCCACACATACCTTTGCCTGAGGCATTGCTACCAAAAAAAAAAAAAAAAAAGCCAAATTTAATCTGCTCGGCAGATTTGTTGGCAAGATATGGATCTTACAGTTAATTCTGTCTGAGTACTTATTAGACGCACTTATGTGCATGCATGTTTTTATTTACAGAAGACTGGCACACCCATGTCTGGCTCACTTCATAGCCTTTGTTCCAGAGACCTGGCAGGGCTTTCTGAAAACAGGATCCCACGTTAAAACGTATTATTCCATTTGCAAATAATGAGGTTTAATTTTGCTTTCAATAGATATCCAGAGGAGTAGATCCTGAGTGTTTGAGTGTTCACAGCTCATGAACACAAGAGAGGTGTCAACACAGTTAAGGCAAGCATACTTTAAAGTCAGAGCAAATACCCACAGAAGACTGCATTCCCCCAGCCTGGTAACCAGAGAGTGCACAGGGCTTCTCTATTTACTCTGGAAAGGAGTGACTTCCATCTGTGGAAGTCTTAGACAGAGGCTCATAGAACTGACCAAGTTATTTGTCACAAATAATTTTAGAGATTTCAGTCTTCAACATTCACAGTTTGTTAGGACAGACAGCTGGGGACAGAGAGGAGAGAATAAAAAATTTGGACCAATAGCTGAAATAGATCATCAAGGTCAACAGCTGGAACGGGGATTCAAAGACAGTGCAGTCAAGTTCATGGAAGAGAAATACCTTGGGTGTTACTAATACATAGAAACTGCATTTGATTCAGGAAATTTCTGAAGACAATTTAAGGCCGGGAGCACTCTCAGAAAATGCATGCTTGACATGCTTGAAGGCACCCACATCTGGCTGCTGCTGGAAGCAGGATAAAGCACTAAGCAGAGATTGGTCTGGCACTAGAGAGATACTTGACACCTGGCTAGACAGCCTACACACCTGAGCTTAATTCAAATCTCTGCATCAGTTCCAGCTGAGAAAGACTGACGAAGAAACTATTCATTTGGGTAGTAATGATGTGGGGCTAGGCTGTGGGAAGAAGAGAGGGAAGGTGGTAATGGACTTTGAGTGCTATCTGCTAAATATACACACATTGTATAGTGAAGCACTGCTTTTTTAAAGGGTCTTTGAAGACCATGAAGCAAGGTTCACTGTGAGAACAAGTGATGTCAACATATGAGGAATATAAGCTGATGGCAGATCTGTTTTCTACATCTACTACCAAGGATACAGGTGTCCCTGTGATCAAGTAGCATTTGCTAATACATGCTTCCAAAGAAGCACTTTTCTAGTCCTTAGAACCTCTCCTAACAATTTTACAAAAGTAGTATCGCCTCCACTTTTTAAGGTCAAAAAGACTTTCTTTTTTTTTTAACAAAAGCTGTTGGAGCAAGTGGGATAAGTGACAGCATCTAGATTTGATCTACATCATTAATACTGACTTCTAAGAAGGCAGTTCACACAGGGCAGGTGACAGGATCAAATATTGTTTAAGTGGGCACAAAAAGAATAACCATCCGTCTTCCTTGCATCCTGAATCTCTCCAGAGCATGCAAACGACAACACTTTCATGTCACTAGATCAGCCAGTTGGAACAATCCTGGGACCACTTCTTTCAGCAGTTAGTATGGCTCATACGCAATCTCCCTGCAGGGGAATCACAAGGTCTTTTTCTAGACGTGCTAAGAGAACTAAAGCATAACCTCTCAGAAATACTGCAGTGACTTGGGTAAGTTTACTTGCACTATTGGCCCCTGCTGGGCAAATTTAGGCTGCTGAAGTGTATGTTGAGGGCCACACATTATAAACAAACAAAATATGTTCTCCTGTGGCATGGTGGAATAGAGTTTTAAGAGTATCGGCTGTATGTTGGGCCCTTGATGGCCTATTTAATTTTTTCTGGCACTGGCAAATCTTTAAGCTTATTTATCACAAATATGAAGGCAGATGAGGAGAGGTGAAAGGTTTGGTAGAAACAGTTTCATCCCAGTATGTGTCCAAGTCATGGAGCTTTAGTTCTTGAAAAACATTTGGGACTTGCACAGACAAACTTTGAGTGATCTGCAACTTGCACTGAACTACTGAAAGCCAAGTACCACATGAAGACACAAACTGGACAAAGCCTATGCCTAAAGCGCTGGTTCTGGGATCAGTTTGCCAAGTCAGCCTCATGTCCAGCCTTTCAAAGGTATCTGAGTTCGCTGGCCATTGCAAAACTGCTGCCCAAAGCCATTAGTAACACCTGTCTTAACAGAGAGAGCTGTAAGCCCCACAATTTGTGTTATTATTTCTATTGGAGAACTGTATGTATCCTCCTATGCTAGTTGCTACAGGCCCTTCATGAGGGTCTTTGCCTAGGAATTGTACCCAGGAGTGAATCAACAAGGATTGGCATGGCAATGGATGTGCATACCCAGCACCAGTGGAGAAAACTCCCCTGTAATGTAGATATGAGATTTTCGCTCACATTGCATGTTGAGGGTTTGAAAACTTCCTCTCTCCACATCTGATTTTTCTTCACTAGCACTGTCCAAAGTAAGATGCAACACTGACCCTTTCTCTCCCATTGGGTATGGTGCTGTGAAAGTCCCTGGGAAAAGAGCTGTACAGCTTATACCCTCTTGCTTGCTTCAGGGAATGGGCAAAACCTCTCTCTTTGTTTCTAGGAGGACCATCCCTGCTGGTGAAAGAGCCCTTCAGATAGATGTTGTGAGCAAGCTCTTTCTGCAACAGTATTAATGGTGAGCCTTGCCCACAGGGATACCAACTCATTTGCTGCATGTCAGTTCCTGTGCCTCATTCACTAAGAATTCACTAATCTATAGGGTAGCTTTTTCCAGTCAGAAATCCTAACAGCTAGAGATAAATTAAAGCCGGAATTGGAGCTGGACCAAGAACATTTGAGTAATCCATCCAGCCTAAGCAAGATCCCTGAAGACAGGAAATCTCAGTAAGAGCCTAGAAAGAGATTATAAAGGAAACTAAGCCCAGGCACCACAGTTGTGATGGTGGGATGGCCATCAGAAATGCGAACACATAAAGCCCACTATCTGCACAGGCTGCTATAAGTACAAGTCAAAGTACAAGGCAACTTCAGCTGTGAGCAGAACTTTTAGAAAGAGAAAAATGGCAACCTTCAGGATCTATGGTTTATTTCTTGTGGCTCTGTCCTAGAGCATCTTCTGCTGTTGCCTGTTCCTGAGTACCTGGGAGAGGAAAGCTAATGAATCCCATGCATAAAAAGCATGCTTGTTGGTTGTATCCCTATTACCACAGAGTAGGCTAATACCATCCCTGTCCTCAGAGGAAAACGTACAGGAAAAAAGGTACACTGCCATGGGCTAGGGGTACATCCTGAAGCTGAAGAGCCCACAGACCCCTGCAGTTTCCCACAGGCTAAACAATGTTACAACATGTGCCTGACCAGGGTGGCTGGGATATTCACCAGGTAGCAGTGCTGGGATTTTACAGGCCATTTCTTGGCTCAGCCCTGCTTTTCCTCTTGTGCAATAATGATGTTCCTGAGTTCAGAAGTTTCACCTTTATCTCATAACTCCACCAACACAACTGCCCTGACTCTCACTTCAGGTTATTTCCACATTGAGAGAAGCACCTTGCTGAAGACAAGGGCTGGCCAAGACACTTTCATCTCCCCCAAAGACTTTGTTGGCTAACAGCATGCAGCACGCTTCCCATCACAAATCCCACAAAAAGCTGGAGCAGTGTTTCTCTTGCTTGCACACAGACGTATTCCACCCTAATGCAGTGGCTACATGGGACAAGTAAATTTCTAGCAATAATGACTTTAACTGCCCTTACTAGAGCACTGCCTTGAGGCTCAGTGAGGCTCAGGCATATAGGAAGGTGGGTAAGCATAGAAAGCATGAGAAATCTGAGTGTAGACAAAGGGGACTTGTATCAGAAGTAAGTGGGAGAGGATAAGGACTGCCAAGCTTTTAAGAGGAATTGGAATTTAATGAAGTGATTGAACAAAGAAATTGAAAGCCTCCTTTGCCTCCTGCAAGGGTCGAATGGATCTGAGCAATGCTCGGCTTGGCTGCAGTACAGTGTTGTTATTTAATTTTAAATAACTTGGAAGCTTTCAATGTACTTCATAATTCTATTGACATTTATGATTTGAGATACTTAATCTTGAAAACACAAACACAGTGCTGATCTGTCTCTCACCCAAGAGAACTGGGAATCAGTGCCTGCAGCTTTTAAACACAGCATATCTAGGACCTGCTTGCCATGAGCCAGCCTTTACCTTGCTCTGATGCTGATACCAGACAGGGACCTTGTGCTTTGCTGAGCTGAATTATTCAATCCTGTATAATTTTTTAACTTTTAAATTAGGTTGCTTTGTATTTACCTTGCAAGGCTGTGACTTAGGTCTTGCTCCTGGAGAAAGCCCCTGCCTTTTCACATGCTGTGCTCAGTCTAGGACCCTTTCTCTTATAATCATGGCTGGAATGAGTGGAGCCATGGGCACATCATCCATACATCAACAGCAAAGCTGGTGCAGCTTGCTCTTTTTAGACCCCTGGCTGCATGGACAAACCAAGGACCTGACATTCCAGGCTCATTCTTGGGTACCCCGGGGCATCTGCAAAGCTACAGCTGATCCTATGTTTGTGTTGGGGTATATGCACATGTACACACATTTGTACAGATGTCACTGGCTGGGTACTTCTGGTTCATTCTCTTTCTTCTGGCAAAGAATCCTACACAAACCATGAGAAATGTTGGTATATTAAGTCTCATATTAGGACCAATATCCAATTCATATATTTCAAAGCTTAAGTCTATTTACATGGAAGGGCAGATGTTGCCAGTAATTGTGTATTAAAATGGAAGAATATATGTGGCAAGCCTGAAATTAATTAGGATCTGATTCTGCTTTCATTAACAGGCATGCAATTCCCATTGACTAAACAAGATCTTGTACTCTTAGAACGGACTTAGGTCCTTAATTTTCACACCATGAAATTGGCACCGACGTTTCAAAGGCATTACAGTAGCAGAAAGCTTGACCCTTGGTCTTTGCTTCCAAATGTATTTTCAGAGTATGACCAATTTGTAAAGCCTAACATTACACTCATTAGTTAGTGAATGAAGAGCCCTTTGAAGATCAAAGGTGCTATTATTATTTCCATATTTTTGCCAAACCAAAACTCCCATGCCGAAGCCATGTGTGTCAAATGTAAAGCATTATCTCTAATGCTTTCTTTCTGAGCAGACTCTTCCCATGTGTCCCTGTTCTGCCTCCATCTGTGGTTTCAAGACCATTTTGTGAAGATGCAGTCAACGCAGTGGCAACGCTACAGGGACGATGGGAGATGCACCTGGATAGGAGGGCAAGGGAAGCTCTGATTTGGATTTCGCAATCACAATAGGAAGTGGTAACACAACAGCCATCTCAGGTGTCAGCAGAGATGGAGGATGCGCTGGAGGTGGGGCAGTGGACCGCCACTGCTGTGGGACGTGCAGGTTTGAGGCAAGGAGGGTTGGGGGGGACCAGGGAGCAACAAATGAGAGCAGAAAGGGACAGTAAGAAGAAATTTACTTTCTACTCCCTTGCACTCAGCCCTTCACCAAGCTGGTGGTGTGTTACAATGTGAGTGCGAGCATGGGAAAGTAGATGAATTGCAGATTTGGACCAAGTGGAAATCTCAAGAGCCTCACTCTTTGCAAAGAGACACTAGACTCCCTTTTGTGAACTGTTTTGCTGAAAATCCTCCCCTCTGAGCTCCCACGGCCACCCTGCATGCCCGTACAGTCAAAGGGTCGTAGCCAGATGGGGGCTGGAAGTAATCTAGAGAACAGTAAAGTCTGCAGAATTTTTCCATTGATTTTAGTGAACTTTTGATCAGTCACTGGGTGAAGCAGAACTTGCATGTTTGATACCAAACTCTTCTGTCTCCAGAGAGAAAGAGGAGGGGTGGGTATTAAAATGGGAAAGATAGGAGACGAAGCTGTCTCACATTTTTTTCTTTTCTATAAAGCTTCTGCTGTTTCACAAACTAGCAGGTGCAGAGGAAAGAGGAGACGAAAAGGGCCAAATCACTACGTGAAGGAAGAATTTTCAGTGCTGAGCTGAGGAAAATCTCCCCTTTGAGAGATAGTATTTCTGATCTGCAGGCACACAAAGCCTTCATAATTGCTGGAGTCATTATTTGCTGTAGATGGCAGAGAGACATGACAGGTACTGCAGGACACATAATAAGCTGGAATGAGCAGTGATGTTAATCCAATACCATCAAAGATCGGGCTCATCACAGGAACCCATTTAGAGTCCACAACAGCAGCCCTGATATTACTAAGGAATATGTTTCATCTAAGTGCAGACCTCACTCAGTGCAGGCTTCAGTTCATGGCTGTACATTTGCTGTCTCCTCTGGTCCCAAATGCTGCAGCTACAATCTATCCACCCCAGCTCATCCCATCCACAGATCTGCTCCACCGTTTGTTAGAGGCTGGATGCCTGCATTTTATTTCACTACCTAAACTATCTCCAGTAATGAGGAGGCTGCTAACAACCTTACACAGTGTATGAAAAAATTCACTTATCTTCCAGTCCAGCTTCCGAGGCTGCAGGTGCTGTGCTGCTCCAGTGCACTTAGGGGCTGTAAGCTGAGTTTCAGTTTTCAGACATTTTCTATTTATCATGATTCCCAGATGGAGCATCAGTGAACACCCCAGCGTACCTCCTCACTTCCACAGCATGCCAGGTAAGGAGAATATGTCTAGACAGAAGGCAAGGCTGAAGCTAGGGATAATTTTTCCTCCAGCAGACCCTTGACAACTTTCAGCACAGCAATGACAGCTAGGGATTTATGGCTAGGTTGCCGAGTCCAAGCAGACAGACACCTTACTCAGGTGCCTTTGTGGGGTTGGGAGACATAGGAAACAGCTGCCAAAACAGCATGGGGGGGATGTGTTTATTCAAAGCTTTGTGAAGCATATTCCTGAATGTTTGTTAAATTCAAATTTGACTGCACAATTTATGGCCACTAAGATGGATACAAGCATCCCTGCATATAGACACGTGCAAGAACTGAGGCTGAGATGCATTTGACTTCAGTGGAAATTACGCTCAACTGCATCTTGAGTATTTGACCTGTTATTTATTTTTAGCACTTGAGTTTTGCACTGTGATCTCTCTGAACTTTATTCCTTTGATAGTAACCAGAGTGCTCTTTGCAAACAAAACAAGAGAATAAAGCAACTACAATTTTTAACTACTGCTGTAGGGGAAGCTGCAAGACACAGAAAAAGACACATGTGAATTTATACCAAAGAACTTAATTAGCTCACTTCTTATTTAGAAACTATAACAACATGACCTAACAGCCGTGGCATCCATTCAGTAGCAGAGGCCTGGCTTGGGTATACAAATATACCACAGCACTATAAACCAAATAGGCACTTCTTTTACTACTTTTCTGGAATATAATGCATTCTCCCTTTAAAAAAGCAAAGTGCCAAATGTCAACGACTGCAATTAGCTTCCCATCTTCATTTTATGGCTCTTCTATATATTGGTTCTTCTCAGGTAAAACTCGTTCAACCAGGATTTAACTCTGCCTTGTAAAGTTGATTAACTTCTACAGGACACACTGATAAAGCCTGTATAAGCAAGGACAGATAAGGCAGGATAAGTGGCAGGAAACTGAAAACACAGAGAAAGCAGCCATAAGGGACATCTGTTTGTACTGGGGAAGTACCAGCCACACCTTGATTTTCAGATACCAGCTCCCTCCTTTTACTGCCAACTGGAACTCAACCTCCTTACCTATAATTAATGCATTCACACTTCTGAAAACTTGCAGCACTTTGAGTGTGAAGTGAATTTTCAGGACATTTACAACAATGTTATGTGTTAAAAGTAAAGACTAGGTCTCTATGATACTTAACCTTCTGCCAGTCCCCTTTTCAACATTCTCATACACTTAAAAAGGAAACTCTTGTGTTCCCAGGCTGTATTTGAAGACATTAGCTTGTAACTAAGCCAAGCTGATAATGATTTATAAAAGTTTACATAGGTCTATATAAGGTGCTGGCAGGGTCCACTCATCTGATCAGTCATTTCCACACCTGCCTGGTAATTTGTGCCCCAGCTACCAGCAACAATGCTGTCTTGGCAACACTGGATGGTAACATGCCATGGCCTATGGTCAGAGCACTGTGGTAATCCAAGGCCACTTAGTCCCTTGTGGATTATTAGCTCCATTTGTACCCAGTCTAAATTAACTGCCAAAATTTTCTTTAGGAGGAAGGGGGGGAGAACATGACGCTTCCAAGAGGCAGTTCATCCCTTCTAACTTACCTTAAAACAGCTTTCTCCAGAGGCAGCTTACCTTATTGATCTGCACTAACTTGAGAGTTATTTAAGAAAAATAAACAGAACACCTTGCTTGTATCTTGCTTAAGTTACCAAGGTGTGCTCGGGATTCCCACCAAGACAAAACAGTTTTGAGCCAAATGGACCCTCTTTTCACATTGCTCTGCTTTGCTGCCAAATTCACTGTCTGAAGCAAGCACACTAGAAATAACTGGCCATGCAGGTGAAATAGAGAAAATTTGCAACTCATTGCATTAATTTGAGGGTTAGGGGATTCCTAAAGTGTTGCTGTGTTTATGCTCAAAAACACATTACATGCCTTTCAAATGTTGCCTAATCCCTAAAGGTAGCACAACCTCCCTTCTGCTGGCTGTAACAGAGGCCACCATAAGCTTACACTGGAGCCACACTAACATAAAAGTCTTGAGATTTTACTGCTCCAGATCAATTTTTTTTCTTACAAATTTAAATTTCCCTTGCAGGACTGAGTTAGGATTTTTCAGCAGGTTTAACCTGTATCTTTTTTGCAGCAACATACAAAGATTTCTTTCAAATGTTCTCTAGTATGCTTTTCATCCTTGAATTGCTGAAATAAACACTCCACCTTAAAAGACTCTGAATTCCTTGAGGTCAGAGGAACTGAGCATTTTTTCATTGATAATGGTGCCATTGCCACTGCAATTAAAAGTTGTCTTCAGTCTGTTAGATCATCAGAACAATGATATTCTGCACAATTTCAGATAAAAGCTTGTGATGTGCTCTAATTTCCAGGAAATTAGTTGCTTTATTAGAAATATTTCCTTAGGTCCTTGTTCAAGACTTACAGAATGGTTTGGGTTACAAAGAGCAATGTGTGCAGTTAAATCTGTAAGTAGATTTAGCATCCCTCATTCCATCAGCTATGTCTTGCTGCCTGACCCTACCATTCCAATAAATCCCACATGTCTCTCTAGAGCTCATGTGTCACCCTGTGAAAGGTGGGAACAATCAGTAGCCACAAATAAAGATTCAGAGTGATCCCTCATATTTCTTCCAACTTACCCAGAGAGTCCAATACAATGTGTACCCTGGAGCATTTGTTGAGAAAGACTTTCTCTACCATCCTGGTGAAGGGATGCTCATGAATTCTGGAATTGGTGAGAGCCAGCCCTTTCCATTTTGGGTGCACATGGAGAACCAAGTGAAAATTGTTAACTTGCAGTGGTCAAAATCTACCTCTGGTTTCTGAGAGTCATAGATAAATACTAAGACCTAATGATTAAAGCTACCTTAGTCACCCTTCCTCCTGACCTTGATAAAATGCCCAGGAACATAGGATCAGAACTCAGATAAGCAATCCATACCACACCCAGGCACTCATCCTTTCCACTCCAAACCAGTCAAGCTCCCAAGGCTTTCAGAAATCCTCAGCCATTACATGTCCACCAGCATCTCTAAATGAAAGCTTTACATACCATCCTGGTGCTAATAGATCCAGACTCCTGCCTGGCAAGCAGAGAAGCTGGCTTAAAACCTTGAAGTCGGTCAGTTGATCAATAGCCATTTACACCAGAAGGTTGTTTCTTTGAGCAGTGTTGGACCACTCTGGCTAGGTGTCAACTTGAAGGCTCTTGCCTTCACCACCTCAACAGTGAGCAAGGGGCTCTCCCCTGCCTCCCTCCAGGCACAGTGAGCTCTGATCCTGAGGAGCTCAGGTCTCCATCCCTGTCCACCTCCACCACATCAGCAGTGCAGTTTGGTGTAGTTTTAGGGGTTTTTTTACTAGCCTCCTTCACACAAGTCACATCCCAGTGTGGCCTCTGGAGCTGAATAGCCACATCTCCTATCAGCCCCAGGAAATGCTGGTGGGAAAGCCCATTGCATGGGGAATAGGTTAAAGCACCCCATCAAAAAGGCGGCAGCAGCAGGAGAGAGGCGCTAAGAGAGAAAGGAAAGAGCGAGGGGAAACAGGTTAAATTTGTCAGTGAACTACATTTGGAAGTTGCAATACAGGTCCTCCTATTGTGCAGGTGTTCACACTTGTCCTTAAAACTTATTATCTGCATACACATAAAAAATGGCCAAGGCATAGCAAACTTTGCCAGAAAGTGCAGTTTTGGCAAGACCAGAAGCGTTGGGAAGTCCAATCCATATTTAATTGTTTCAAGTCCCACAAAAGGAGCCTTTTTTTTTTTTTTCAGTGTTGAAACATTCATTTTCAACTTGAGAAGTATTTAATTCCTTTCAACACTTCTTTCTGAGATGGTATTTTTCGTTTGTAAAGCATCCCAAGTTACAAGAGAAAAGTCTAGGCACCCCAAAATAAATATTTTTCAAATAAAGTGCTACAGGTCAACCTAAAATTATTTTTCTGGTTTTGTATTTTCTTGGAGAGCCTAATAAAACCCTTGGGTTTTTATTCAAAACCCAAATTCTTCTAGGCCAGCTGGTGCCCAGACAAGGACTTTATTTTCCAAACTCTACTTGCACAGGATGTTTCTACCATTAGATTTGTGCTTAGTGCTACCAGCTTCTCTGGATTTATCATATGTAAAGTGATTTTATTCTGGAAGAACATATGAAACCACATCAATTTTCTGACTGCCTAACATGTACCCGTCATACTGGCTTCAGAAGAGCAGTGAGTCACAACTACTATGGGATGTAGGGAGAGCTGAGAGATGATTTTGGACAGGTTACACAGCAATGGAAATAACTGGAATTTTCACAAGCAGGGAGGCAAAAGTGTAAAGCTCGGTGAAAATCTATGTTTGCTTTGTGTCAACAGAAGCAGGGAAGGGGCCACTGGAAGCCTGTTGGACCTTCTACTGGGGGCAAATATGCTTCTGATTCTGCCGCCACCTCAAGACGACCTTCTCCATCCACAACTCCCCACGCAATATATGTGTCAGACTTTTCTGCCTCAGTGATGTTGGGTTTTTTGCCCTGAGTTCTCAGATATCACATCCATGGGAGGGGGAAGGCAGGGAGTTAATTGCATTCCTTTAAAAATTAAGGAAGTTAAGCTTATCTCTTTGCCTGCATATGGGGAGCTGTGTGTCCTGGATGAGTGAGCTGACGCGAGATGGTTTCTAGGCAACTTCTGCAAGTCATGTTGGAACAGGAATATGAATTAAAATTAAAAACAAAACCCAAACAAGTCAAACAAAACAAGTAGCAGCTTCTCCATGCAAAACCAGTTTTGACTGACTTGTAGGGTTCGTGTAAGATCTTTTGTGGGATTAATATTGCCTTACTGTTATGGATGGAACCTGGTACCCCTGCACCAGCATCTATTGTGAGACACATGATAAGTGTGTTTATGCAGACAACACACATACCTTGTGCATGATAAGAGGCCTGTCATGCCATGTCATTGTGATGATATTATTCGATTGCTGAAATGCCATAACCCAAGTGTTCCAGGAACCTCAACCTGAGTACATCCAGGGGCTGGAAAACAGTGTAATTAACTACAGTCCTTTCCTCTTTCCCAAAGAAATTCACTATATCACTTTGTCTTTTTCGAGGAACTGGCAAGGTCTAGGCTAAAAGTAGTGTTCTTGGGAGCTGCCTTTATTTTTTTCTTTTCTATGTGGTCCAGAAATGAGGAGGACATCTTGTCTGCTTAGATTATTCTGCAGTATCAGGAATTGATCACTGTACCTTTTGGTCTCAGCCCAAATTTCAGCATAAAGGGGTGAGCTGATCCCATTCCCCTCAAAAGTAATTATTCCAACATCTTCCCCAATTTATTCAACTACAAAAATCTCAGACAGAATGTAACCTCACCCATGTAAATCCAGAGTTGCATCATTTTTCCAGTGTCAAAGTAAAATTTAGTCCTCAGAGCCACAGCTGAAAATTAATGGTTTCACACCCCATACTTTCTGAGCCAGCATAACAAGGAGTTTTGGATGCAGTGTTTACAGCCTTCTCTTAAGTCATGGAGGGCAAGGAATGCCTTCCAGTGATTTTGATTATCAGGATCCCATTCTGCTCCTGCATTTGCTGGTGTGATTGAAAAGCAACTGCTGAAGTCTGAACTTGTCTGAGATCAGGGAATTTGCATTGTCAATAAAATTACCAGCAGGTATTTTAAAAGCCAGAATCACCATGATTATTTCAAAGTGTGTGTTCAGATTTCAAGAAGGGGGACACCAAAATTAATGAAATGTACAATAACCAGGCCATCAAAGCAGTTTCATTTACAAACCTAACTTTTTTTCCTCAAAGGTTGTATGGCACTGTTTGTCTGACTCTCCACCAAGCAAGTGGGTTATAAAGAGAGACACATAACAGATTTTGTTGTTCATATGAAGTCAGAGCAAATCAAGGTTATAGCTGAAAAACAAAACCTCTAAGCCTAACTCAAGGTTTTTTCCCAGTCCTGAAGAAATCACTGACCAGCAAAACTGCTGGGATTTCTTCTAGTGCTGAGTTATGTATGCAACCAACACTGACTTTTGTAGCAGTGTTTTCTCAGCTGAAAAACCCAGAGCAGCATTTGAGATGCTTCAAATCACTCCACGTGTATCCAGCTCCCAATTCTTCACAGCTCCTGACAGACGACCAGTGAGTGAGCACTCCTGGGTTGCCGAAGAAAGTGGACTCCCTCTAGGAACCGGGCTGTGCCAGGTCGACAACTCTGGTGGTGACACGCTCTGGCTCCATCACCTCTTGCTGGCAAGAGTGCCAGGTTGCCTTGACTTGGACATCCTGTGCAGCAGAGCTCTGCTGGTTGTTTCCGTGGTCACTCCTGTCAGTGCTGGCTGGAGTGTGCAAGTCCAAACTTAATCCCACTAGCACTTAATTCCCATGCATTTGGCCTCAGTTTCTAGAGTTAGGCGCTAATACTGATAGGTGACCATACACAGACTTACTCTCTTAATCCCTCCCAGATTTCTTCAGGCCTGCTTTCTTCAGTGTCCCTGTGATCCACTCGTACCTCCAAGATTTTGGTAGGCTCAGCTCAGCCTGAGTGAAGCTGAGGCAGGTAGTGGGACTGGCCTCCTTTTTCCTTCAGTCTTCCCATGTTTTCCCAAGCTGACAGCTCTAGTTCCTTCAGTAAATACTGTTGCCTGCTGTCATCACTGAAAAGCTCACTGCCTGACTTGCCTGCAGATAGAAAGAGGCCTATATAATAAAAGAAGGAGGAAAACTTAGCAACAAGGCCATGCTATGACACCAATTATAGGGAGTAATGATAGCAGAGGCATCTGTGGTATAATTTGGAGTGACACAGCCTCTCCACTGTCAGGCTCTGGCCCTTCCAGTGGGATAAAGCCCTATGACCACAACAAAACGGCTCACAGTGTTGGAACTGACTTTTTCAGAGGCTCCTCCACTCCTTGCTACCTTTTACCAACTCTCAACCATCCAGAAGATACTCCAAGCACTACTTTAGATGAGGTCTTGGATTAGTTAGAGAGGTTGCTTCGGAAAAAGGAAAGACAATTTCTCCTCTCAGGGATTCAAGCTACTGCCTCAGGAAGACTTACAAACAGCCCTTGGAAACCCAAAACAGGAAAAACACAAAAACCAGATGTTGCTTATTGTAGTTCTAACTCATAATGAAGGACATAACTGAGTTTGCAATGCATTATTATAATTATTGTTGTTGTTATTGTTTTTCTTATTATTACTACTACTACTACTGTTAATGCAGAGTGAGAATGCAGATGGTACTCGACATTGCTCACATATTAGAGAAGGTGAGTGCTGTTCTGCATTACCTTTTGAGATTTTAGTGTTTTCCAAAGGCACTAGCTTAGTCGTAAGTGAAAATTTAGTGTCAGAATTGATGGATCTCTTGTTGCTCCAGCCTGCAGCCTTCCCCAGTTTTCTCCCCCTACTGCTCAGTGCAGGACTGAAGCACAAGATCACTCAGCATGATGGCAGTCATAAGGTTATAGAGGTTCCCTTAGCTTATTGTTGCTGCTCTCACCCCTGACAGCACAAGGGGAGATCTAGTTTGAGGTAGCACTGGAAGATGCTCTTCAGAAAGTTTGAGTGGGAGATTTGTGTTTTGCAAAATTAAACCTCAAACCATGGGTGACTCAAATCTACATCCTGTCATAACTGTACCCCAAAAGTCTGCCAGAGAAAGAGAGCTCCAAAAAGAGGTCTCACTTTACCTCTCAAAGAGATCATAGTTTACCTCTCCTATGTTAGCAAATACATGGCCATGCATGGACAAGTGTATCAGCAATGACTAGATTTGTTTTCGAAACCTTTGGTGTTTTTAGGAATTTAGAAGTCCAGTCACCCATGAAAGGCTCCAGTAAGCTACCCAGATCTTTGTCATTTCTGCTCCGTGAAGGAGGAGTCTAACCCAAAGTCATGGTAGTGCCACATGGGTCTGACTGTTTCAAGGATTTCACAGAAGAAGATGGCTGAGGTTTGCTGACCACATATAAAATTTTCAGGATTCTTTGTTATGATATGAGCAAGTGCAATTATACTGCAGATTAGAAACTACCATGTAGAATTGCAGAGTAAATGTCTATATTTGTTCATGCCTTCTTTGGAAATAATGGAGATCCACTTTTTAAGTAGTTTCTCTTCTGGATCTTTGCAATTTCTCTCTTTTACAGGTCTGAGGACATTGCGAGATACAGGCACATCTGTTTCCTGAATCCAAATTTACTGGCAGTGACAGATTGCTCTGTCTAATTTTATGTGTGAATTTGTGGGCAGTAAAAACACAATTATATTATGCACACACACATACACAAAGAATATACTGTTGGTGGCTTAAGCTAAAGCCTTAAATCAAAACCACAAGCTATCAGAATCTCAATTCTACAGGCTCACCTTGCATGTGCTTTCAGCATAATATTACAATGTCTTCCCTGGCAGGTTGCTCTTGACAGCTTTTTTCTAAAGGGAAATTGCAAGTAAAGTACAGTAGACAAGGCCTTGATTAGCTTCTGGAATATGGTGCCAAATTTTCAGCAGGGTCAGAGTTAAATTAGCAGAAGGGGAAAGATGACTCATCAAACCATTTAGATTGGAAAAGACCTCTAGGATCATTGAGTCCAACCATTAACCTAACACTATCAGGTCCACCATGTTCATAATCACCACATCCACACATCTTTTAAATACCTGCAGGGATGATGACTCAATCACTTCCCTGGGCAGCCTGTTCCAATGCTTGACAACCCTTTCCATGAAGAAATTTTTCCTAATATCCAATCTAAACTTCCCCTGGCACAACTTGTGGCCATTTTCTCTTGTCCAGTAGATTGTTACTTGAAAGAAGAGACTGACCCCCATCTTGCTACAACCTCCCTTCAGATGTTTGCAGAGAGCGATAAGGGCCCTCTTGAGCCTTCCTTCCTCCAGGCTGAACAATCCCAGCTCCCTCAATCAGTCCTCATTAAACTTGTGCTCCAGACCCTTCACCAGCTGTGTTGCCCTTCTCTGGATACACTCCAGTACCTCAATGTCTTTCTTGTAATGAGGGGTCCAAAACTGTACACAGTATTTGAGGTGTGGCCTCACCAGTGCCAAGTACAGCGGGACGATCATTTCCCTAAGATGATTTTTCATCATTGCTATTATAGTTTAGTGGTGGGATGCTCAGGTCTGTGTCATAGCACAAGCACTTCAGCACACAGTACATCATGGAGTGATGGGAGTTATGTGATCATCAGAATGAATGCATTGCTGTGGTGTGAAGCATGCTGAGTAAGCCCATGGTGCTCAGTGTACCCTGCCATATTCCAGCAAACAGCCAAGCTTGTGTGTGGATAAAACAGATCAGTCCACATGTAATGCCTGCAATAATTAACTTTTACATGTTAATTACCTGGGCTTTTCTTCATCAGTCTATTTCATTACAGCCCTTTGCTCTGATTTTCATTGTTCAAATCTTAGTAAGACACATACTTCTCTTTTTGTGGATGAGAAGGTAAGCAAAATGTCTTGATCACTTAGAGAATACATTAGGTAGGGAGTCCCAGGGGGGATTACTGCTTCAGCACTGCTGTCTCCGCTGAGAGATAAAGATGAGCACAAGTTCATGTGAAACATAATTTTAAGATGTTTTGAGCAACTAAGCCTCAAAAGGTCTGAAAAATGCTCCCAGGCGAGATACAGATGGGTGACCATACCATCACCTCAGAGATATTCTGAGCTGTTCAGTGTCATTTTCTGAGGTACATCAGACTGCAAGAAGGAAATTCCTGTAACAATGTGAGTAGTGATTAATTAGATGTCTTTCTGCCCAGCCATATCAAACCAACTTGAGAATCGCAAACAATTGTATAGGCTGAAGGATGGGGCAGCTAACCAGTATAAAAATATATTGCTTTAAAAATGTTTCATTTCCATTACACATGGATTTTTCTAGAGGAATTTCACTAATATTCTCTAAAATCCACTGCTACAGGTTTACACCACTGGGATAAAAATCTGGCCCCCCTCTATAGTGAGGGCTTATTCAGGTGTCTACGATCCAGCAATGTAAGGGGCCTTCATGTTAATAATTCTTTATTATCAGCCTTTTGAAGCCTTCCAAAGACCTGAAAGAGAAGCAGAGCTGCCTGGAGCTGCACAGGAAGCCAGACTCATGGTCCCATCTTATCTCAAAGTCTATTACTTCTGCCCAGTAAAGTGTCCATGTTCTCATTTAGAGTAAAGGCATTTGCAGGTAAATTGTTCTCTGCTCAGACTAATGGACCAATTTCAGTTTTCATTTCTGAGGATATAAATCTTAGGCTCACTTTTCTGACAACACAGAGCATTTCAGTATAAAAATTTCACCCAACAACCTCAAAACCTTGCTTGGCTTTGGTTTTTCGAGTCCTAGAGTTTGATCTTTGTATGAAAACTGTACCCAGAGGCACAGCAAACTTACAGCAGATGTTAACAGCTTATCCATGAGACATTTCAAAATGGAAGGTGCAACATACCAGCATGGTCCATCTTCAGCCTGGCTCTGCCATCATCATTGTGCAGTCAGTTGAAGAGCTGTAATGGGCCCAAAGTGTAAAGGATTGGTGCAGGGCAGAAAGCAGGAAGAAAAGTGAAGACTGAAAAACATCTACCACATGGGCTTCAGCTTTTAGCATCTGCAAAAGAACATTCTTTTTCTAACAGCTGGTTTTTGCAAAAGGCTTTTACTGCAAACAAAGTATGAACATTATTCTTAAAAAGCTTTTAATGAAGTAGTTTCAGTAGAAAAACAGATTATTTCAGAAAGAGGTAAAATACATCATTGTTTCTGTCCCCTGATTCTGTCTCTCTTCTCTGGCAACTGACACTCTATACCAGTGTTCAGTAGGGGCACCACCATCCTACACTCAGCAGCACAAATGCTGAGCTTTCTGAGACACATGGGCACTGTTGTTTTCCCCTGAAAGAAGGTTATTTGTGTAGACATATGCAAGAAAGAAGGGTTTGATCGCTACTGCTGATTCAGTAAGAAAAATGTAACATGAAAGAGAGAATAGAAATGAAGCAGGCAGCTAGTGGGTGGGGGGAAGGGATGCAGAACCCTTCCACTGATATCTGTGCAAAAAATGTTGCTGCTTATTCAGGTCGGATGGCTGCTGTTTAAAACTCCAACTCTGTGCATAAAGGGGTGGATCGCTTTGCTCTCTGTGATTCTCTATTTCCTGACCTTGATGCTGGAAGGAGGACAGAGCAATTAGCCCCTTTTCCACACTGTGGTATTTGCCAAATAAGGAGTAAGTGAAAAGTTATTCTTAAACATCTGGGATGAGGCTGAGGGGTGCCTTAGCTGGGTGTTCAAGGGTCTTGGACCTGACAGATCAATCAAGTCTAAATTCAAAGGCAGATGTTCAAAGGCTGAAATAATTTAAGTGGTTAAGGCCTGAATTTTTAGCATCTAACATAAGACACTATCTCCTCTCCACTAACTGCCAAGGAGGTTATGGAACTGCTCTCCTAATGGAAGACTCTCAGCTGAATGTTTGAGGCTGGATGTTGGAAACAGAGGCCATGATTAGTAAACTTGTCTGTAGTATTCAGGCTTGAGTTTACACAAAAACTCCATTATAGGCCTCACTGCACCAGTGATGGTGCAGCAGAAATCTAGTTGCTATGCAGATATGGAGCCTCTCTCCTGCTTCCTGCTGTTCTGCAATGTGCACAGGGGTTGTCTGCAAAATAAGCAGCAGGTCACCTTGAGGATTGGAAATAAGATAGTGGTAACCAGAAAGTAGTGAAGCAAACCCAGGCAGTAGAAGATAGCAGTCAGCATTTGCTAGCCCTCAAACCACTGGGGCGGAGTCTCAGTCCAGCTCCCAGTGCCTCCCTTTCAGAGACCTATGCAGTCAGTAATGCTGAAATGAGAGGGCCATTCCCTGTTACACTGCCTCTCCATGGAGTGTGTTTTAGCTCTGTGGATCTGCCTGTATATACTGTCAGAGAGGAGAAGACTGTGAGTTCATAAAGGCACCCTGCAACTGCAGAGATAGGTCTTGTTGACACCTGTCCTTCCAAACTCTCACTTCCACTGTGCTTTTTTAAAGCATATTTAAAGTCCACCTTCATGTAATTGACAATTTCCCTTCCCTCTCTCCTATAGGTTAGGTTAAAAGGGGCAGGAGGTCCTTTTCCATATTGATTTGTTTTCCTGACCTTTCAGATACATGCAGAGAAAATCAGCAAAAAGGCACTGGAAAAGGAAAAGAACAAAAGCACAGTGCTTGTGCTCATTCAAAGAAATAAGACAAACATGAGAGTTAGCATTGAGTACAAAATAAACCTTCTGCTGAGGAAAAGAAAGAAGCTGCCTGTATGGAAAAACGGGACTGTGAGGAGTAACACTTTGCACTGCAACACTTTGCACTGCAATACTGGTGCAGGCTATGACAAGGGGCAGTCAGCCTTCAGAGAGCAATCATCTTCTCAGAGGTTTTTTCTTTTAATTTTCTTTTTTTTTTTCTTTTTTTTTTTAAGAAATGTAATTTAAATAGATATATCCTATTTACAAATAAAAGGAAATCAGATAAATTTATTTTTTCATATTTACAATTATTTTTATGATATTTACACCCCGCTATTAAGCCAGTTCTCACCACAGTGCAGTGTGTGTGGAAGCCTTACATGTTCTGTGGGTTTGATTAGACATAAAACAGACGCCTTAATTGCTAAAGCTGCCCTGATATTTTCTTGCAAGTACATCATGGTGGCATGACCAAATTCTGAGCTGGGTAGTGACATTTTTTTCTTGCATGCATTCAATAAGATTTGATTTTTATCTTCCCTCCCATATCTTATAGTACTGCTTTGCCTTGCTGTATTCCACATTAAAAGCAGACATAGCAAAGCAATGAATGAAGCAATTGCTACAAACCCTTTACCAACCTCACAGGGACATGGTGAGGATTAATTAATTGCTTATTCAGAGATTTCATATCCTAATATTAAAAATTGTACAATCATAATAAAAACAGATTCCTACATTATCAGAATGAGTTATTAAAATCCACAGTAAAGACAATACAAGTTTCCTACTAAAAAAAAAAATCAGGACTGTATTCTAATCTCCCCTGCTGGGAGACACACAAAAAAATAACCAGGACTAACTTTTATGGTCAGTATGTTATATTTCATTACATACCTGTAACATTCTCTTTCAGAATTATACTGAAACAAGTTACGATAATTTTAATTCTGAAGAAAAGAATTTAAAGAATCTATCCATTTATGTGACATCAATAATCCACTTTCAATTCACATATGTTGTTAATTCAGATTAAGGTTTCCTCAGATACTCTGCATAAGCAAATCTTCATTCTGAAGCCACCACCTCCTATCACAGATACTCATCAGCAGCTTTCCTAAAATCAGTAACCATGTGGATTTATGAGGTTGGGAATGGGTGATGGTTTCTTCAAATCCTCAGACCTCTGGCATTCAGATCTGAGCACTAGAGAAGTGAAGGAATTGAAGAGGAGATTCCTGTATCCCCTCACTCAAGATGTGACCCAGCGTTGCTCCAAGCTATCCTCCAGAGGCAGTGACCCTTGAGGGCTGTCAAGCAGCCAAGAGCAGACAGGTTGCAGGTCCCCCAGTACCATTCCTTCTCACACCTCACTCATGCCCAGTCTCAGCGACAGCAGAGATCAGTTTCTCTGTGTAAAATTTACTCCTTCATGTGCAATATACATCCTAAAGGAATCCTTCATGGAGCACCTGTGTTCATACTGTGGAATGAAATTTAGGATTGAGACTTCTGTCCAATTTTTGTACCACGAATACCTGCCAAGGTCTTCAGGACCTCCGTACAGGCATAACTTCATTGCTTCAGACAGAGAAATACTCTGTCAACTTTCAAACGCTCTGAAAGACATCACTAATCCTTTTCACTATTGCATTACTACCAGGAAGGTCTGCTGAAAGGCACGAGCATGCAGGCTAAGAGCCCACAAGTGGGAAACTGGAGTACCATAACACGCAAAGAGACAATGCTCAATTCAAAACAACCAAAACAATCCTTTCCTTTTGCCCCCAGGCACTGAAGTCCTCCCAGAGAGTAGCATTCTTTTAAAAGAAGTGTAAAAATATAAATTCTTTTCAGTGCAGAGGCTGACACCTACACACACGATGTGCAGGGACGAACACACCTGTGACAAAAACACCTCTGTTCCTTGTGGGCTCACATCTGGCTGATGTGCTGTAGGTGGCTGCAACTCCTCTAGGTGAATGTGAAGGTAGTGCCCTAAAAAAGGAAAGCAGCATTGTTTTGTGTACAGTGAAATCTGGCTTGCCACCAGGGATGTGTTTAAGATACAGGGGGTCCTGAGGCTACATGCCACTGATGTATTTTGAAGTTAGGGCAGATCTATTCACTGCTAAGCAAAGCTGTACAAGCATGTTAGCGTACCCTGCATACGCCATGGGAGGTGTTTAGGAGACTACAGAAGAGCGTTCATTAGAGCCGCTCCGCGGTGAGGAACTGAAGCACCGGTGCATTCTGCTGAGAGAGGAATAAACGAACTGCTCAGAGCAGGTTTGCAGATATGTACACTGCTATAAAGTGCTCTTACCACTGTGTTGTGTCCTTTTCAGCTTCTTTGTTCTAGCTTTTCTTGCATTTTCTCCTTCCTTCACTCACCTTCATTATTCCTAATTGCTCCTCTGCCTTTACCTCACTGTTTTCCCTCTTTCCTTCCCACCTGCAGCTGCAAGACTATTCTTCCACTCAGGTCTGAGCAGTCCTAGCAATACAACAACAGCAACTTTGACACTTCTAGCTCTATAGTCTTCTCTGTCAGGACCTGAACACTTTCAGACACACAAGCCTTGGTATATGTCAACTCAATGCATTACCTTTACTCTGTATTACTGACTGCTCACCCTAAGAGCTCTATTTTTTTCTCCCAAGACAGAAAAAGAGGTGCTGCAGGGCAATGCATCCCATTCTCATTGCTTCTGGAGTGGTCTCCCTTGCACTGGCTGTGGGTATTATAGCTCAGGGAATGTTCTTGAACCAGTCACCTCAATTAGATTTCCCTTCATTTAAGGATACCCAGAATAAATCTGGGCTTCATATCCTGCTGTCATGATGTACCCTTTGTAGTAGGCTTGATGTTGATGTATTTTTTGTTATCTCAGGCTAAGGATAAATATAAAATCCAGATTCACTGAAGATGCATACATGCAATCTGCAGTGGGTTTGGTCTTCCCTAGCTGTGGAGAAGCTCAAAGCCACCATCAGCTGCACAAACAGTCTATGAATTCATAATCTGTGAATTTTTGAGGGTGGGGAACAATTACTGTACAATGCTGCACATATATTATTCAAGCTCCTGAAGCCACCCAGTTGGCAAGACAACAAAAGAACAAACGATTTGCAGTGAAGTTCATTTTAATTGAAAGACCAAAGAGTCACATGTGCCTCTCCTTTTAGCCTTAGGGACAAAAGTAAAACTAATGCCATTTTCAGAGCCACTGCTATTAAAAGGGAGGTGAGGAAGGGCTTTGTTTTCTAACTATCAGAGAGACATATTCACTTTTACTGCCTATCTATGCTACTCTACTCATTATACAGGGAAGTTTCATTTTGATGAGACTATGGGGATGTATAATTTGCCTTTTATGGATTATATGGCCTGTCACCTCAAATATTAATCTAGATATTGCCAGATAAGTGATAAGCACAATAAAGATCTGTTTTGTTAAACTCAGTCCACATTCATCACACCACTATACAAAATCAGTGCTGGGTGTGGAGCCCTTTGGTTTGTTTTCCTTGGCATAAGTAACTCAACAACTAAAATAACTTAGATTCTCTGATGTAGAGACAAATGTATAGACAGCTCTCTTCAGGACAAACTCATGCACTGGGCTGCATGTCAGGATGGCGACATTTCTTTCTTTTCCCTTTCTTGGTTTAACAAATAGCTAAAGACAGTTTTGAACAGTTCATGTCTGCAGGTTTGAACAGCTCAAGGTTGAAACCCCAAAGGGACTGAAACCGCTGGTACAGCCTATTCCAAGCACACATGTTCATGAGGACAAAGATTGTGAGATCAGAAACTGAGACCCAGGTGAAGCCAACCTCTGGCTCACTAACAGCCGCTTCCCTTGTCATGCAAACCCGTGTGTATGCTATACATATCACCCTCCTCATGCATTCTCCTGGAGTGACCTGCAGCTATTAATAGTCTACTACCATGAGGGTCCAGCATGGCATATCAGAGAAAAGGAATTTTCTCCCTTTTGGAAAAGGCAGGCAGCTATGGCGTTCCCTGCCCAGCTTGCCTGAGCTGCTCACTTTGCTGTGCTCTACCCGTGCAAGGGCAAGTTTCATGGCCCCCTTCATTGGTTTAAAAGGGTGTGCAAAAGATGAATTATGTAGAAATAAAATGTGGATTCACTGTGATGGGATGGTTGTAGTAGATAATGACTTCCACGCCTGCTGCAAATGGATATTCTCGTGGGCAGCCACGGTTGCTGGGAGACTGCTTTCCTGAGGCAAGGAAATGGGTATTCCCTGGAGACATGAGCTTTGACATCTTGCCAGAACAACAGGATCTGCTTGATTAGACAGAGGTGTTTTGCCCCTACCTTGTAGGACAGCACATCTGCTTTATTGGAAACCTAAATCCGTTATTGATGACCTTTGTTTGACCAAGTCAAAAGTTCCACTGTCTCCAAGTATCATAGGATGAGGCTCTTAATCTTTCAACACATTCAGGAGCACAGAGTCCAGTGAATTTCAGTCTTTTACCAAAATCTCTGGATGATGAACCACAGTTTGCTCCATCCTGAGCACCCTGTAGTACTTTGTTTCAGATCTTCAAAAATATTTGCCAAATTTAAAGTTTCTCAGATTAATTTTCACTTTCTTTTTTAAAGGTTGGAAGGTTTGCACTTGTTTTGGATGGTTTCTGAACAGTGATTGCAGTGTTGATTCTTCCCCTTCTATCATGTAGGGTGAACACAGACACCTTAATAATTCTCTAAGACTGCATCTGCCCTATACCAGAAACCACTCCCTAGTTTTGTTCTGCAAAATATATATGTGTTACTTGCTGTTTGTTGGCCTCTGGTCAAAGAAAATAATAAATGAGCACAATACATTCAAGAAAGGAGAGAAGAGAGATGTTTTGGATGCGAAAACATCACTGCTAGCAATTTCAAAACCTCACTACACTTGCCCCAGCCCATCCAAACCCCATCCCCCTTCTGTCTTCCAGGACATCATCAGTATTGGAGGTGGGGGGGAAGCCAAACAAATGACAGCTACTGAACTCCAGCTTCTGCAAACAATCCAAGGACAATATGCTCCTTTCCAGATCACTTGGGGGGGGAAGGGAAAATACCCTTCAATATTTAGGCTTACATTTTGTATTTAAAAGACCACATACAGTCCAGAGCTTTGAAAGAATACTATGGCATTCAAAAGAGTATTTTCTGACCATAACGATTTATGGTGTTGCATCAGAGCCCTCTTTGAAGAAATGAGGTGCAACCAAGTGGCTTTGGCAGGAAGGGAAATGGTCATCCAACGATATGTCCAGACATCAAGTTTAAAACAAATAAATATGCAAGCATCACCACAGGATGTTGCAAAGACCAGAATTATGAATGGGTTAAAAAAGGTGTTAGACAAATTCATGTAGACTGGACCCACTGGCGGCTATTAAACACGGAGAACCGGCTGCAGCCCTGGCTTGTGAAGTTCCCTTATTCACTAATTGCCAAGCAACTGTTGGGTTTTATTGAACAAAGATGTCTTTACGTGGCCTGTCGGGGTAGCCTTTCCTCACACAGCTGCCACCCACAGAAGGCGGTGTGCTGGTACAGCCCTGGACCTCATGCAGAGGCGTTTGCTCTGCTGAGTTACCACAGGCTATGTGGATGAGTGCTGCCAACTGCACGGAGGAGTCTCTCATCAACTGGACATACAAAGGTATTCAGTGGACCCTAAATGCAGAGCAGGTGGCAGAAAACGTCCTGTACTGTGCTCACTCAGGAGCAGAGCAGTTACATGCATCCTAACACCACTCTCAGGAGGCTGACAGTTATAAGAAAATGGACTCCTTAGGTTTTCTGCAGGACTTCTGGAAAAAAATACACATGTCCTGTCCAAGTCTTTAACACTGATAACTGTAGTCCTTAGGAATCCCCTCCAGAAATCCTAAATACAGCCCGGGACTGAGAGCCTGTGAACAACTTCCTCACTTACATGGGTGGAAAAAAAAGACTGGAGAGCCTCTGAGGTTGCAGTCCAGAGAGGGGAAGTTGTGCTGGGGGAAGAGCCTTCCCCAGTATGCTCCAGTGACATCCTCAGGTCTCCATAGCTTGCTGGAGAACAACCCGGACATATTTTCAGAAGACATCAGACTTCAAAAATACCCACTAGCTTCTGTAAAACAGAGACTCGAGCCTTCAGCAGCTTCCTGCATGATGCCAAGCACCTGGTGTTGGTGAAAACTCTGCCCTGATGTTACCAAACCAAGCAAGAAGGGATATATTCTTAAAGCCTAGCCTCCTTCTTAAGCAAAAAGCATTTGTAAATCTGGATTCTGGCTCAAAAAAAATTCCCTGACCAATCTCTGCATTTTAATAATACGGCATAGCAGAGTCATCTGATTGAGAAGCTGGGTTTTTTTAAAGTAAATGTTACCTCCCTATTACCTTATACAAGCAGACTTTAATTCTGATCCTGTACAGCACCTGTAAGCCACCTGAAAGATAAATAGCTACACAGACATAAGCATTTTAAAATGGATGCTGAACCATTTACGGATGGGATTATATGCTTTTTCTTCCAGTCTGAAAGACCTTTTAAAAGCAAGAAGTAGCCAAAGGAGAGAAAATACTTCTATTTAAATGAAACAAAGCTTTAAATAAATGATGGTTTCCTGATGAAACAAGACTTGCAGACCAATTCTCCAAACAACTTCGGGGCTGGCTGATCAGGTTCAGCCAGGTTTGCCAAGTGGGCAGACACCTCAGATTCCTGTGAGCTTTGAAGCAGCCAGCAGAAAAGCCTCATCCACTGTGCTGAGAACTATGAATGCTGTCACTTCTTCTCCAGTCTCCCCATCCAAGCAGAGATGTGAGTGGGAAGAGGAAAGAACCGGCCATGAGCAGTGTGGTTCCTGGGAGGAGTAGGGGGTGCAGTTAGGAATCTGAGGATGGTGCAGTGAGGCGTTAGCAGGCCAGCTGGAGAGCACTGGGCCTGACTGTGTCTGTCAGGAGACCAGAAAGCACTGCACTGGTGCTTCTTTTTAGGACAACAATAGCAGGCTCAGTAAGAGGCAGTAAAGTTGTCAGAAGAAGGCTTCTACAAAGTCCAGGGATGGTCTCCAGCCTAATAAAACCTATGTCAATGGGAGCAAGTAGGACTCCTCCACTATTCACATTGCAATGCAGAATTCTGTTGCTAAGCTGCTCACCCTGTCTCTATTTATAGGAAAAGAGGGAAAACAATACAGTTTAGGGTACCATGACCTAGTTGAGAAAAAGAAGGGGAAGACCCAAGACTATATTAGTTTTGTGTATCCTGACTATAATGGGAGCCCAGGGTAATTGCTGTAGAATTTTGGGATGGAGAAAACCTTTTTCAGGTGGGTAAGTCCCATTCAGTCATCCCTCTAACCTCATTTTGCTTGAACCTGTCATCCAAAAAGAAATTACACACCAACAAGCAGGTATTTTCATCAAAGAGGGGATCCCAAACACCAGGTCAGCTCACTCAAAGCGCTGTACCTTAAATACAGAGAAGTGCTCTCCTGTGCCCACCACCAGCCAGTTCCTCACTAGGATCAAAACAACTAGGATCCTACCTGAACATAACTCCTGTATTCCTGGCTTTAATAACATAGGCACACCTTTGCACCAGTCATGAAGACACAGTCTGACCTTGAAGCCAGGGCTCTTCCAGATCACAGAGTTTTGCAGGTGAGTGACTTCTCCAACATTCCTTGCCCGTCAGCTGCAGATTCACTGGAGACAACATCCAAAACACTGAGTGCCAGACCCCACCCCTCCAGCACTCAACAGACAAAACCCTGGAGAGAGATCTCCATCAGAATACACACAAGAAAGGGGATAGTATGCCACAGAAACTCCTATTTTCCCCCGCTCTACCATGCTCTGTACGTGACAAGTACAGCTAATCGTGATTGTGTCCTTTGATAGTCAGTTAGCGATTTGCATTCTTTTGGTAATTATCCCATCACCTGCACAAAGCAGATAATTCCATGGGCCTGCTGGCACCGTTCAGCAGCTACCGTTCAGTCCCCGGGTTATAAAGTGAAGTGCTGAGTGGAAAATTTTAATGACTAGGGGCTGGTAAAATCTTAAATTGATGGCAATATATGGCGAAGCCTCTTAAATAGTGTGAAATGCCCTTTTGGCTGGAAAGGGCTGGATGAACCTGTGGTTGATAAGTTGTTAAATTACATCCCTTGGCTGGCTGCTTGTCTTGGGAAGGTACCGAATGATAAGTGTGCAAATTATCGTTACTGCACAGAGCAAAACTATTTCCAGCAGAGATGATTTGATAAAAGAGAAGTTATTTATCATGATTAAAACTGGTACATTTGTACTTCTCCACACTGAACAGCTCCTGAACTGGTAATCATCTTCCTAAAAGGTACCTGAGCCTGATTTAGAGGGCTTTATGACTGTTTTAATGGATGGGGTTTTCTCTTATGGAGAAAGAAGATTTTAATATCTAAATTGCTGTGTTTCTCAGAATTACTTCCCCTTTCATTGCACAAAGCTTGATTCCATCTTTTTTTTCACACTCTTTTGGCATATTTGATTTTTCCTAGAAAAACTCCAAAGAAACACGCTTTCACAAATAAGGAGTAAACAGGCTGCTACACACAATGGTAGCAGGAGAGCTTTCACTTTTACACCTTCATTTTGGGCCCAGCAGAGAGAGAAAAGACTGAACTTAATTTTCAGTTTCTAGCTACTCAGTGATGGAGGGGATTAGGTGGTAGAGTGAGTTTTGTTGCAAGAGATAGAGCGACTTTAGTTAACTTTAGCTACCGTGTCTGGCAGGTAACCACCCAGCAGTGGCCTCTGGAACCTCTCAGGAGATAACTCAAATGAATTTGATACAAGCTCATATAAGCTATCATATGAAATACAAGCTTTCCATACAGCTCTACAGGGTACCAAAGCCATGCTGGGCAAGGTGAAGCAGGCAGCATTCAGTGAGTGTAATGGATAAATGAAGGGTGCTATTCTCCAGTACCTTTATTGTAGGATCCTTTAGCTCAGGTCAGTTAAATGAAACAGGTGGAACTATCTATGGAATACTAGGATTGCCAACAGCAGGCAGTGAGATCCGTTGCTAGTACCATTATACGGTAGTTCTTACATGGGGAAGAGCCCAGTCATACTGCCAAATCATTCCCTTTCCCATCCCTGATGTCATAAGGGTCTTGGCCCTATTTCCTTCCTTGGAACAACATGCAAAGCCCACTGCATGATAATGTTAAGCTGATAGTCAACGAAAACATGTCTAAGTTAGAAGACAAGAATAAATGTTATGACTTCAGAGGGATTGTCAAATGTGCATGGAGTTTGTGAAATCTAGTTTGCCAGACTAAAACCTCTTTCCAATATTTCTTGAAGTCCTCTGAGGAAGACATCATTGTTGACATTTTGACATTAACTTATGAGCTTGTTGTCTCCTATTAGTTCAGTAGTAGCTGGTTTTAGGTTTGATTATTAAATGACCTAATCTAACTTTCCATCTAATATGGCCCAAGGGATAATACAGGTGACATATTTACCTTCAATCAAGCTCACCTGCATCTGACTACAGTTCGTCTTTCAACACAGGCTCAGCCTTGACCTGAAGTCTTCCAGAGAGGTGATTCAGCAAAAGGGGAAAGAAATTCCACCCATAACTATGTCCTGACAATGTTGCAGTACTTAGAGCACCAGTGCTTTCCAAAGCCCTGCTAGCACCATCACCAAAGGGAAGAAAATGTGAGCTTGCTCTTACATGATTCCTTCCAGGAAGACCCTTGTCCAAGGACTTTGTAAAATTTTTCTCCTCCTGTATTGCAGGAGTTGAAATGTTATTATAGATTACTCCTTTCTTTCTTTCTTTCTTTCTTTCTTTCTTTCTTTCTTTCTTTCTTTCTTTCTTTCTTTCTTTTCTTCTTTCTTTTCTTTCTTCCTTTCTTTCTTCCTTTCTTTCTTTCTTCCTTTCTTTCTTTCTTTCTTTCTTTCTTTCTTTCTTTCTTTCTTTCTTTCTTTCATCCAATTCTATGTCTATGACAGGTAAACATTCATTGAGATTTTTTGAGCCTCAGAACAGGTTAAGCCCCAATGACAGTTTATTCACAGAGAGTGTGTTCAACAGGACAAGCTTAAAAGAAGAGAGTTGAAATTAAAGATCAGTTGGAGAACCAAAACATTAGTTTTTAAATCTGCATGCTTGCCAGCCAAACAGGCACAGGGTAGCAGTAGGATTTCATAACCAGCTTCTTACAGGGCTTCTCTCCCTGCCCTGAGAGGAGACAGCATGGAATATTTGTCTTCAGCTGCACCTCAGTATCAAACTCAGCTCCATCACACCTCAGCAGAGTTGTGTTTTCTAAAACCAGGGACAAATTTGGCCAAGACACTTCAGTGAGAGCAGCACATAGATAGCCCTGAGCAAAATTCGGTCATGTCAAAATGTCTGGTTTCCATCTCCATTAAAAAATCATGTCCCGTTGTATAATCACGCAACTGGCAGGATGTGGATTTCCTTTAGCATGCAATTCATCAGAGACCTGATCCTTCTGTCCTGACCTCTTTTATCTGCAGTAAAGACCAGATCTCTCATCTCACCACTGGCACACCTAGGGCTTGTGCAGGAGCAGGACTCCATCACCCAGAGCCTTCTGTGTTACGTGGACCAAAGGATAAAGTGGTAACTGGGCCCTTGCTGCCCTTGGTGCCATCAACAGGACAGGGGCCAGATTCTAAGAGCAGAAATTGCTGAAGGGACCTTTTTGGTGACTTCTCTGCTTTGCTGAAGCCCAAATGCTTTAAGGAAAATTACCTTCCATGAGAAAAGCTAAATGAGAGAGAAAATACTGGGGTGCTGTCACAGACTAGATTAACTCCTGGTGTGAACAAATTGTGTATTGGTGAATAGGTGAAGAGGGCAAGCTCACCTGTTCGCTGTCTCTCAAAAGAGGGCACATTCTGTATTGTCTAAATCAGGTTTGGAGAAGCACTGCTTACTTTCAACTGCACGCTTGGGAAGGAAAAGCTAGGGTAATCCACAAAGCTCTAGAGTCAATAACTCAATAACCCAACTGTCCTTTGGTGCCCCACAAGTGCACCTCCTCATCCACCATCATCACCTTGTTGGATGGGAAGAATGGAAACAAATGACAAAACTCAGAGGCTGCTCTAAAACTGTACTTATTCTCCTCCAACTGACTTCATTAACTAACACTATATCAGAGTATGGCTTCCTTACAAAGACAAGACTTAGAATTATTAAAATAACACCAGCTTTTTAAATTCTAACAGTGATTAGAAAATTCACCAGGTCTGGCTGAGCAAAGCACTCCCATACTTGCTCAGCTTGACATGCGCCTAGAGGAGTGGCTGTGGATTAAAGCACATGCTTAAAATAACACATATGTATAACTGCCTTGCTAATTTGGGCTTTTAAAGTTGAAAGGGTCCCTTTATAAACTCATGAAAGAGATATGATTCTGGTTACCAATAGTTTCAATAAGTGTAATTACTGTCAGATATCTATGTATGGTGAATATATATGTAGCAGAATAGCCTAAAACTGCATTTACTCAAACTATACACTGTGAGTAATAGTTTCAGTGCTCATGCACTAGTAAAAATCTCATGCTCCATTTATGTTGTTTCTGCTCCCATGTGTCTCCCTTGTAGAAACTCAGGTCAGTGATGGAAAACAAGCTAATACCCACCCCGGTTTGCTAGGATTGCCTTTTCAAGATTCCAGAGTAACAGGGCAATTCTTGACAGCATTCGGCATCAGTATTTCTGCTCTGATGGGAGATGAAGGTGAATTTTTATCATCTTGACTCATGGAGGTAGAGAACAGGGGCCTGGATCTCTGTCCAGGTGTCTGTAGTGCTACCTGCAGTAGAGGGAATGCCACAGAGCTAGAAGCACTGGGTATGAAACAGTACACCCTAAAAATGATTAAGAAAGGTCATATTGCATCAAAACAAGTGTTCTTCTAGCCCAGTAGCCCTTTTCGGACAGTGGTCAGAAGTAGATGTTTAGAAAGAACAGAAATAGGTTTTGTGTACAAAGATCTTTCCCTGATATGCCCTCTCAGCTTCTGCTTGTCAGTAGTTTAGGCACTGTCTGGGTCTCACATTGTATTTTAGTTACCAGTACATCCACTGTCCCATTTCTATCCTAAACTTTGCTAAAACCACTTACACTCAGGGCTGCCACAACAATCCCTGACTGTAGCTCCATGAGACATTTCTGCCGTCCCTGAGTTACCAGAATGCAAAGCTGAGGACCACGTTCCACCATATCAGGGAATCCAAAAGGATCAAGTTTACAGACTGATAGAGATGATCAATAATAAGCCAAACAAAAGATGCTTATCCTGTTGATTTGTAACCTCTCCATTCTGCCAGTGGGCCTTTGCTGAGCAGCCATGTTCTCATGCTGATATCCATGCTCCTCTATGTCCTTCCTTTCCCCTACAGCATCTTGTGTCAGCCTGCAAGGTCCTGAGAGTAAAGAGAAATGAAGTTGTACTCGGGGGGGGAGGGGTGTGCTACTAACAGGCTTCTGGTACCTGGAAAATGTAATTATCAATAGGCTTATTTAGTCTATACTATTAAAGTAGTATGCACAGCTGGCTAAAACTCCCCCATATTCTGCTAGGAAATTTACTTGAGGTGGTTAGCAACCATCGTGTAAATGACAGTTACTTTGTTGTAGACGAAAAGCATGTGGGTATTTAAGATATTGATGAACTGGACTATAAGCAGATTATCACAACACTATGAGTAGAGACTGATTTCCCAGTAGGAAAAACCTTTTGAAATACAAGACAAAATGTCAATCCATTTACTAATCACATATACCCAAAACGTATCTCTTATTTTGCTCTCTGCTACCAACTCTCAGACTCCAAATGATATGGAACTAAGAGGAATGTCCAGCATTTAAACAACACAAAACTTTCAGACAATCTGCATCTCAAGATTTGGAAATTTGGGATTCAGGGGAAAGGTAAAAACTTTCTACAGTTCCACAGTGTATCCAAATTCCCTCTGGAGTCTGAAAACAAAAATACATAGTTTTTCCTTGGAGATGACTGCTTCGGGGCAGGAAGATTTCTCCTGTAGACAGCTACAATAATCCAAGACCTTCTAGCTATAGCTTGAGGGCCTCTTATTTTATTCACGTGCAAAATTCCCTTTGATTTTTGTGTGACAAAGAGAACATGCAGCATGAAACCCTTACTGGAGGGACCTCATTACTTTCAGTTGAAATACAATGGCCAAAGGAAAATATAAAATAAAATAAAATAAAACTGAAAGGAAGCTGTGGAAAACCCTTAGTGCAATTGTAAACATGCAGGAATCTCTAAAATCTCACTAACACTTAGTGGTGAACTTAGACTGCCTCTTCTTTGGGCAAATCAGAGCTCATTCTGGGCTATCTGTAGGTGGATCACCCAAGCCATGGATTCAGCACCTCTTAGGGTACATGAGCCCAGTGCCGTGCTGTTCATGAGGTCACACACTAGTGAGTTAGACTGGACTTTACCCTTCTTGGAACCCTGCCGCTGGGCAAAGAAAATTTCAGTGTTTGGGGCCCAAGAGAGCACACAGCTCTGGCATCTCTAATTACAATGTCTGCGTGGAAGAATTGAGACCTGAGATTAAGTTTCTGGTGTTAGGACTGGTTCTGTGTTTTGGCAAGTGACACTTTAACTTAAAAAAATAGTTCCAGGAGCAGGACCCAAAGTAGTGTGCTCTGTGATAGTGGACCAGCCACCTGTGAGCTGGAGCCAGATGTCCCTGGGCTGTCACAGGCCAAAAGACAGAAGCTGCTGTGAAGGGGCTGAAATCACAGATTTCAGCTGAGCAAAGGAAAGTCTGAGCTGGGGGGGTTTAATGGAACACCTCAAAGGATCTGCTCCAAAATTAGCTGAAGTCATGGGGAACCTTAACCCATGTATTTGGGTTAAGATTTGGGAGCCATTTCAGGAAAATGCATCAGCACATAACAAATCCAGTTGAAGCTGATGACATTTAATCACATCCTTAATTCTGACCTCATTCTTACAGACATAGTTGTATAGGAGACCGACAGCAGCATTCTCATTAGCTTTCACTTTCTATATTTTCAAGATTATCAGATTCTTACATTGCCAGGGTCATCTAACAGGCTGAAACAATACACAGGTTGCCTGTCTAGATATAAATCTATTTTGTGGGGAAAAAAATTAAAAAGGGAAAAAAAAAACAGGGTGAGAGGGAAGAATGAAATTCTTTTAAATCATTTTCATATCCCATACTTTCAAATAATGTAATTTCACAGCCTATTTTGGATTCTGGTTTTCATTTTGCCAACAGAAGCAGATATATGATTTTTGAAGCCACTTAAAGGGTCCCACTGAGGCAAAACTCAAACTCCCGTGCTGGGCTGCCATCCTGGAGGATTGGGCCCACCAGCAGAGCAGGTGGTGTGTGGGTCATCCCCGCCTGTGTGACAAACTGTGATAATTGGATTGTTTGGGGAGCGGGAGAGGGATGTGACCACTGTGTACAAACCTCTGAAGGGAATTAAAAGCAAGTCTGCATCCCAGTTAATAGTGCTCCATAAAAATGCAAAGTGGCTAATGATAAGCAAAGGATGTTCCATTAAGCCATGTGCCTGGCGTGAAGGGGCATCATTGACCCCACGAAGGATATTTGCTGGGAACAGTCAGGCGGCAGAAACAGGTGCAGAAATAAAAGCAAACCAGTGGCTCATTCTAAACTCCCCAATATGCAATGTTAATGAACACATGGACCAGGGACAGGCAAAGAGTCTAAAGGGGCCAAAGAATAATCTTTTGCACTCATTTTAAGTAACAGGCATGCTCAAAAAGGGCAGAAAATTGGGAAATGGCTTGCCTAGCTCTAGCCATTCATTAGCCCTGCACAGTGGTGTGTTGCACCAAGAGCTTGCTGAGGTTATTTGGGGTGGAGTGGGATGGAGGGCAGGGAAGGAACACGGGAAAAAAGTTTCCCTCAGCCCCAAGCACTCATCAAGCTGTGATGTGGTCAGTGGGGAAAGGAACTCTTGTTGGGCAGATAATGAGCCGTCCTCATTATAAGATTAGATGCCAGAGTGAACAACACCCTCTTAATAATGCACACATCACTATGACAACCACAGAGTTTGATACCTGAGGACAACTTTATTGTGCTTGTGAAATTTCCTTATTTTAAAAACAGTATTTATAGTTATCAGACATCGATTCGCCATATTCACCCTCCTCCTTATCGCTGCCTTCCTTGTTTCCAAGGCAGGATCAGCCAAAGTGTTTATGTGCTGCTCCTAAGGTTCGCAAACTGCTGTCAAGTATCAGCGCCAGAGTCTTCTGACATAATTATCCTGCTAGCCCATACATAATTAGTAAAGCTAAGCCCAAACTATATTAATACCAGGATTAATTACGGTGGAAGCATAAACAAGGATATTAATGCTATGAAAGTAGCAGTACGGCTATTCGACAGCCCATATGCTTGTCTGTAGGACCACTAGGGATTGTGTTGAAGCGGGAGCTGTGCGGTGCCCTGACTGTAATGAGAAATGAGAAAACTGCTGAAAAATTGATGCCGCCTGCAGATTGCACAATCCGCTGAACAGCAGGGGGTCGGCTTCTTACATCTCCCACTCTCGGTACAATATGCTAATTTCTGCATGCATACGAGTGTAAAAGGAAAGAAGAAAAGATTTCACAAAAGGAAAAAAATGCAAATGACAACCACAAAGATCACTGCAGAGAAATCCATGAGCTTTATATGGATTAACTGTGTTGGAGCTAGTGCTCATCTGAGTTTAACCCTTTCTGTCCTAGACCCATTGGCAGATTTTTTTGTGGTGCAGAGGAATACTTGCAGCTCCTTTGTGGGGAGGGAAAGAGGGAAAGGAGGGTAGCGGGGAGCTGAAAGGACAGAAAGGATCTTTTTTGCTCTTTTCCACGACTGCAGTCCTCTTGCTTTAACAAGGAGGTAAGGGTCTGGAAGGGGGGAAATATGGACTGGGAGGGGAGTTGAGAAAAGGAGACTAACGAAACGTTGGTAGTGTTTGAGAGAAGACCACTACAGACCAGCCTGGTCCAGCTTTAACTGGAGGCAGAGGACTGACAACAGACCTCCCTTAGTCCTTCAAGAGCTTCTCTAACTCTCTATGCCCCTTAGAGCGTGACTTTGCAGCGTGTGGTCAGCAAGGTCCTCCTAATATCATCCTACAAAATCCTCATCAAGAAGACAATTACTCCATGATTATTCTCTATTCTGAATTTACCACCTCTTCCTCTCAGGTGAAAGAAGCAGATGTGCTGTCTTCATGACAAGCCCATTTCTTTGCTGGAGACAGACGATGTGCCGGTGGTCCTCTGGTTCCCTGGCACACCCAGAACATGCAGCACACTTGCAGACAAGTGGGCTCCAGCAGTGCCCAGACAATCCTGCTGCCGTTTGCATTCACCTTGCTCCTAGAGAGAGCCTAACCGTGCTCTCAGCCTCTCCCACTCCCACCCATGGGACCCAAGGGAATCGCTTCTACCACAGCTCCAGGGAGCAAATTGGCCCCTCTGCCTTGCATGTAGTGCTGACAGTGTGGGACAAATCCTATGGGTGCCAATTTTCATCTAGATAATGGAGGGATGGGTGTCCACACAACCCTACTCTTCCTTTGGGTGCTGCCAATGGTTTAAGCCCCCCATGCAGCAGAACAGGAAAGCAAAGAGCATCTTCTTCCCAGCCTGCAGGGGGGAAATATCTATGTTTCTACAATAAGACAAATCAAAGCCTTAATTCTTCTCCAATAATTAAAGAGATTAGTTGCTCTCTCTTTAGTAGCAGCAGGAGCAGCAGCAGCAGGTGCTGTTACACTCGGTCCAATGTATGCACAATGTGGTTTCTGTATGCAATTACTGTGTCCAAGCGTGAACAGAAACCTTAGGAAATATTTGTCGTTAAAAAGTTGCCAATGGGCCTGTGTAATACAGTAAATGCTTAGCAAAAAGAAATTGTCCGCTTACTTGTTTTAAATAGTCCTGGCAAGAATTTAGCACTCCTGGAAAAAATATGACTGCTCTGGCAGCCCAGGGCACAAAGACTGCAATGCTCATCTCACGTCCAGCAGGGAGAAGGATGTGCATCTTAGGATGCCCTGACCTGGACAGACATTTACAGTGAACAGGAGAGGTAACAGAGGAAAGAAATATAAAGAAGTCCATCCTCTCCCCCATCTGAATGTGGTAGAAACTGTGACAAAGAAGGAGGGCAAATGTTTTTGAGGGTTTTTGGTGGCATAAATTTACCACCAGAAAGCGGGTCAACAACCAGTAAACACCCTGAATCTTCAACTCACAAGTGAAAAATATTTCTTCCCCACTGGAATGTCTCCAATCACCTTCTGAGTGTCCTCCCATCCACTAAGCTTCTCTCTCAATATATCAACTTCCCTCCTCTCCCAACACTCTTTTACCCCCAACACTGCTAACATTAATTGTAGATTTTTTTCCTGATTGTGACTTAACAATTTGATTTTAATCTCTGTGTCTGTGATTGCTTGTACACGCTTTTCTTCCCCTACTGAGTATTCTTCTCACAGAATTATAACAAGTCTCTTTACTGGTCTGATGCTGGAACCTGTAAAAGCAGGTGAGTTCTCACTGAGGAGATCTCCACAGTAGATTCATCTTCCCATCGGGTTGTATAATGCCTTGTGGATCCTGATGTTGACGTGCACAGTTAGATCACCTAACTTGACAAATCAGAACAGCTCTGACTCAGGTCACACAGGCAGTAATCGTACCCCATCTAAGACCTTATGACTCCATAGCAATAGCAGTAAAGTAATAGCAATAACGGATGAAGAAGAGCAGTTGGCAAACAGTGATGAATATGTGTTTCTTGCCTTTTCTCAAATACTTTTGCTTGCAGCTGAACAGGAGCATTGGCACAAAGAACAGTAATTCCCCTAATATTTGTGCAAGGAGAGTCCCTTTACATAGATGTTGAAATAGCAAACAAATAAGTAAATAAAGCATGAGTTGTTGTTGAGTAGTCATCAGTTGGAACAGCATTAAATCTTTGAAAACAGCATTTCTACCATATTTGATCAGGTCTGCCATTACAATAATCATCCTGAAGTCACATGGAAAGTCTAGGATGGCACTAAAATTTCTTCTTTCTCTATCGCTCTGTTTGCAGCAGCCCAACAGACTAAGAATATGAATGACATTCTTAAACTTTGTTGGAGTTAAAAGGTGTTTGGGTAAAGAAGGAAGCAGTGTGTTTATAGCAGAAAGACTGTCCCCCTAAATGACAGAGTAGCATAGAAGAAGACACTGCTATGAATATCACAGGAGGAAAAACCCATGATGAAAAATTCAGGTGAAAGAATGTCTCCTTGTCTTGTTTCAGGAAAAAAAAGCTGCTCGCTCCTGAAACCCCCCTATCCAAAGTTGTTAGCCAGAGCCAGCCAGCTGAAGAAAATGTAGAGAATGGAAAGAGCAAAGAAAAATTCTGAGTCAAATGCAGAAAGTGAGAACCCCCCTATTCCACATTGGTGTGGCTGATGAGCAGTTTAATTTTACCTCCCACTGCAATTGAATACTATGGTGGCAAATTTCAGTTTAAATTATTTTTACCCCTCCTCTGCTTTTTTCCATCCCTGCATCATCTATGGATAAAATTGTTTGCACTGTAAAACCAATCCTGTCTTTTTTTATTATTTAAACCTGGATCAGGTAATTGACACAGCCAAAAGCCCAGCACCACAAGCAATCAGACTGATAAAGCACAGATACAAGGACAGAAGTCCTTAAACTGACTGACTAGGAACATCATTAAGAAGAAAGTAAGAGGAGCCATACACTTTCTAGAGTCTTCTAGAAAGACCAAATACTGTTTCTGCTGGAGAAACTAGTATTTTAAAATCTGTAGCCAGGACATATTTTCATCAGGGCATGTCCATTTGAATTTGTGCTGAGCTCAGGAGGACCAGGTGAATTTGCATAATTAACAACCTGACCTTGCAACCCAAATGCAAATGCAGTTCCCAGTGAAGTCAACAGGAGATTGCTGTTTGTGAAGAAAGCAAGACTCATATATGAGTTTAATATGGGACAGTGATGAATTCATAGGGTGGTGACACTTCTTTCCTTTTTTTTGTTTTGAAAGCTTCTAAGGAATTTGTTGTGGCAATGAAATGCAGAAAGTCGGTGGCCATTCCTACGAAAACACCTTGCTGCTGGTGCAAAAAACACACATAAATAAGACTATGCAGAACACTTGTGCTGCCACAAGCCCCACTGAAAACTTCGAAGGAGAAAAAGAATGAGTCAATGGCAAGATCCCCTTCTGGAGGCTGTGGCAAACAACTCAAGCCATGTGGAGATATGAGCCCTACCTCAGATGTGCTAATGCTCTGGCTCCCATCCAGGGAAGCTATCGTACCACTGAGCCTCCCCTACCCCCTCCCTCTTGCTCAGAAAGTTTTGTAGTGCTGCTGCGTGCGCTGTTAGACAGATGCCCCTTGCTGCTCCAACCCAGGGAAGCCCTGCACGGCATGGGGATGTGTAGATGTGCACAATATGCTTCTGCCTGTCACTTGGCTGTGGTGGTGCTTTGAGTTGTGGAGGGTTTTTTTCTGGATAAAAGGAGCTGCGTGAACATAAGTCCTGATTGCTACCCTAGGTTGCGTGCAAGCCCTCTGAGCAGGACTGATCTGTCATGGTGGGCAGTTCTCTGTCTGATGTGACCTGAAGTAATTAAAAGTGGCCCAGCAGGCTGATGCCTCCCTCCCCCATCTCTCCTCTCCTTCCATTTTCTGGCATTTACCCAAAACAACAGTGACTGATGGCTCCGAGAGGGCTGTCGCTGCTGTCACTGCTTTCCCTGCCATGATATGGCCATTGATCCGGCAGCAGCTGCCAAGTCATCAGCGCTTATTCTAATTCCCCACTTCCAGGTTTGGGGTTTTGCTTCTTTGCTTTTTCTCCCCCCAGGCGATAATTGCTGTGAACTAGAACTCCCTTTTGACCAGTTTGATGAGATCAATTACCACCATGTCAGTGCTCAACCTTGGGAGAGCTCACAACCACACACTGACCTTAATCGAGGATGTTCAGCCCACTTGTCGGGGCAGAAGGCTGATGGCAGAGCAGAGGGGCAGTCATTTAGCTCAACCCCTGACTGTCTCTCCACTTTGGGTCCAACACTAGGAACCTGCCTCAATGTTAATTCACGGTGTGGCCCCGAAATACAAGAGCCTGTTATGTGTTTCTCATCTTTCTCCTCATTTCTCCCCACATACAAGGCATGGGGAAGGTCTACATAAACCCCCAAGACGGAGTTATACTCTGGAATTGCCATAATTGCACCAAAGTTTATTATCAAGAGACTGGACGTGGCCTTTTTTCAAAGCATTAATGAAATCCAGAGCAAGAAGCACCTGCTGTAGCTTCAGAGATGTGAAGTGGGTCTGCTCTGAGTCATCTCAGGGTGTGCGAGTGTGAGCAACTGCCGACGAATTTTCCTGGTGGCAAAGCAAGTGTCACCACTAGAGCCAAAAGAACAACCATCACCATTGACATGCTGCCTTTCATGTGGTCAGTTCATTATAAATGAATTCTTAGACCTGCAAGTTACACGAGCTATATGAAAAACACCATATGAATTGGCCTGACTCCAAAGGGCTCAGTACAACTCCATGGGAAGCATTACAGTTTCTGTGGACCAATAGCATCCAGGGGATGCAGAACCCACAGACAACACCAGTAGGGATGTCAGCCTGATTTTGGAGTGTCCAAGAGTACCTTTTTTCCTCTCTTCTCTGTTAATGCATGATATAACTATATACTGCCCAAAAATAATGAATATTTCACTATGGTTTTAAGTTCAGCATTGCACCAGACTAACCAGAAACTTCATAACACTTTCTGTTTTCCTTTTTTTCTTCCTATTATTTTTACTCCTCTTGGCTTCTATTTTCAGATGGAGGTGTGTACAAACAAAGCAAGGTGATACCTCTTTCACACCATGTAGGTGCATGGGTGATCGCTCCACCAGGCCTGGCTACCTGTGCATCCTGGGATGTAACCTGCAGGTTCACTAGATACCTGATCCACTTCCACACTGCAGAGTGCCAGGTTGCCCAAACTAGGCTCACACGCTGCCATGCACCCACCACTGGCAATCACATCCATGAGCTCCTCTGCCCTAGAGAGAGGGAACGACTTTTACCTTCTCACTGAACATCTAGAAAAGTATTTTGGTCCAGGTCTTTCTTTCTCAGTTTCCATTCATCCATATGATCAGCCCATGAACTTCAGCTGAAAACATCTGACCTTTCCAATGACAGGCATTTAAGTATCATCAACCAGATACTCAACCACCTTGAGAGCATCTTAAACATGCTGGGATTTGGGAGGAATATTGCAACACCAGTTTTCTGCCTACGGGAAGCTCAGTTTTTCCAGCAGGGAGGAGAATCAGGATGCTTGGTGCTGTGTCCTCTGCTGCATTCAGCTCTTCCTGCTGCCCTGGGGTGCTGTATGGAGCAGTGGGAAGGAGGTGAGGACACATCTGGCTGCCACGCTTCAGCCTTGCTGGGGGTTTTCACCAAGTACCACGTGCAGCAGCAGCAGCAGATGCACTCAGGAGTTGCATGTGGCCCGTCAGCTGCCTTTTCATCACCCTGCATGGTGGCTTGTGTTGAAAGGAGCAGTCAGCTGTGCCATTTTCTTTGGGCCTGAGAATGCTCTGTGAAATCTGAAACTCACATTTCATCCAGATGCGCCACTGCTCTGCTGAGACAGGCGTGCAGGATGCAACCCCAGAGACTGACGCAACCCCGCAGGTGTCCCACGGGCTCCAGACCAGCAGAACTGAATGGCGCCTCACCCTCTGGGGCCAGGGAGTGGGCTGAGCACAGATGAGTTGGAAAGGCAGACTGTCTTGCCTTTTAAGTGCCACATGGAGGTCTTTATACAGCAGTCAGGAGGACTCCTGATCGGCATCACTCCATGATGAGCTTCTTGATGAAAATTTTAATTTTGAAGCAAATATATAGATATACTTAGAGGACATGCAGGAGAGAAATGGATTTTCTTGCCTACTCCTCATAGCATGTTTTGGCTCTTAGATTGAGCTGACCTACATGCAGACAGCCCCCAAAAGAGGTGGCGGGTCCTGCCCTTAGCCCAGAGTCTGTGTTGCCTCCCTTCTGATAGCACATGTGGCAGTGAGGTCAGGCAGAGTAAAGACCTAAACCACCTGGACACTACTCCTACCAGAAAATAGTGATGGCTTTTCAACTGGATCAGTCCTGACAGCAGCATGCCTTCCTCATCCCAAATGACTGTTGCTACTGAGGTGTAGAAACATGGAGGCAGCAAAATCTTCTACACTCACAACTTGGAAGAAAAGGAAGCAAAGATCTCTTAAAGAAGTCTAGGCCTACTTACCTAAATATTTCCTTTTATAATTACCACCTTTTCACAATCTCACCACTCAAGTGGTAAATGTGTTTCTTAAGATTACTTATGTGATCCCCTTATTTAGGGATCACAAGTGTCCAAAGATGGTATCAGTTTCACCTGTGGAAAAAAAAATACCTTATATTTATTTTCTATCACTGAGGCAGAAGCTGCATTTTTTATAAAGTTCCCAAAGAGTATTTGGAGACATCCCTGGTCTGGTGAGATTACAAGACAAATACTTTGTTCAGAGCCAGAAGAACTCTGCTGACTCTCAAAAAATAATACAGTAATAATGAATAGCAAATGTGGGTCAGATGCTCAGCTAAGAAAAATTATCATTGCTTGTCAGTCCTTGGCAGAGCTCAAGAAGTTTACACCAGAAAGGACCAGGGTTTCTCACTACCCAAGGATATCTATGGAAGAATTCTTATTTGCTGGGGTGGCATAAAGCTGTTATTGACATGAATTTGGGATGCCTGCTCCACTCATGATTAATGAGGCCACAAGTGAGTTATATTAGTCACCCTGGCATGACTGACACTTGGATTTTTACTGTGCCACACCACCCCCCCTTTTTATGCCACACGATTTACAGGCACAAACTCTAAATCTAAGACTTTATTGAAGTCTGCTTTCTTAATCTCTTGACCTATACTGATAATTTGTCTTAGCAGAGATCTAGGAAAGAAAATAAATATAAATGGTGCATTTTAAAATGTCCAAGCAACTACCCAAACAGTACAATTTTAAAATCTTGGTTTTTTCCAACCTGCCACAGTTGAAAACACTTGCTGTATTCCTCTGGAAAGGAGGATTTCTCAAGCATCTGTTAGCAGAAAATCTTCTTTTCAAGCACTCATAATGATATATATTGATATTTGTTTCTTACAACTGTCACTTTTCAGGGGATTTAATTCTGTACATACAGCAAAACCAGCCAACAGACTAATTGATTGATTGCATGGTTGATTTTTTGAGTGGAAGCAGGATTTTGTATTTGAAAAGGAAATTTTTGCTCTTGGCCAGTATGGAAGCTTAAAGGAAATTGGCTGAGGTATGAAATCTCAGATATACGTTCACATTTACAAGTAGATAAATTTGTTCTAATTAGAGTTGAGATTTCCAGCTATGTAATCCCAGGGGAATTTGCAACCCAAAAGTTGTTCTCGAAGAAAAGTCTTCTTAAGCAACCAAGGCTAAAGACTGAGGTGATCAAAGGTGAAAGTCAGATTTAGTACAATTTAGCACCTGCTTCAGCAGCTTACCACATGGATGTACGACCACCTCATAGGGTATAAATATGTGCATGTGTGCATACCAAATGCAGATATAAAGCTGAGAATAAATTCCCCTTAACACTTAAAAGCTTGGCTCTACAGGAAAATTACACTGCTATAAACTGAAGTGTGACTCTAAACCCTTACAATCACTCAGGCAGTGTCCTCTGTGGATATCCTTGCTCTGGGGCTGGCCATGTATTGTGGTGCAAGCAGCTGGTAAGATTTCCCACCACAGTCAGTTCTTAACTCTCTACCTCAGCTGTAGAAGACAGAGTGATCTAAACCCCACGCACAAAGCACCTATTTATTTACACTGGCTGCTTCATTTCCACCATGACATGGAGTTAGTTAGCACTGAATTGAAAAAGTGACCACAGGTATCTATGGAAATAGTTCAGTAAATGTATATTGCACTCACAGCCACAAACTCATTTTCATTCAGGAGGTGAACATACCCAGGAGAATGGGTCTGAGAACACTCCTGACATTTTCATTCTGTTGGAAAAAGGGAGAGACTGAAGAGAGAGGTTGAAAACCCTGAAGAGATGGAAGTTATGTAAAAGCTGCTTCCAACTGCGCATAAAATGTTTAGCGACTCAGGTGTCATAACAGTTCGACACTGAATTGGCAGTGTATGCCTGTATGCCAGCTTCTCAAGAGGCAAAGGACAGCTTTCCTTGAATTGCCAAGCCTGGTCCAGTGATCAGATATTATTGAAGAGGTGACAGGAGGTGGGACTGGCAGGGCTGGTTTGTTTTCAGAGGTATTAGAGGTGTTTTATTCAGTTCCAAGTTAGTGACATCTGCTTGGACTCAGATCCTCATGAGGCTCTTACTCCTGTATATTATTTATAGTGTACTTCTTTTCCAGGGGCAAATGTCTAAAGATTTTGTCATTGTTTTTTTTCGTAGAGAAACAACTCCAGCATGTAGAATAATCTCAGTGAAATGAAGGCTGGAAATAGAGGCGAGAAGGCTTAGAAGAAGAGGACACAGGAAAATACCAAACATAGCTAATAATGAAGCAAAGTGTCCAGATGATTTATTTTCTTTCTTTCACTGATGTCTTGCGCCAACAGTTAAATATCAAAAAAGGAGATAGACCAAAACTTATGATACGAGCAGTTCCTCCTTGCTCCTCTATTAAACTTCAGGGAAGTTCAGCTTCAAACTTTATAGCTTTCTCCTTTTTGATATTAAATAAAAATCCTAGCATTTGCCAATGGTTGCATTCCTCAGCAAACCTATCTGCTGCTGTGCTGTTTCCATGGAGGTTGAGCTCACCAGCTTTTGCACTATTTGAATGTCCATGCGTATTTTCAACCAACTGGAAGGCATACCTGAGAAACCATAATGACCGTCTCTTCAGAAAATCTTTTGTAGCTTGGTACCTGCACCTGACAAGGCTCACTGCAAGGCTGAGCCTCAGATCAGCCCATGCCAAGGGGAAAATTGTTTAGCTAAGAAACCTAGTCTTTGCTAACATGAAAACACACATCATGAGTTTAGGAATGAACTACTTTTATTATCAGGAGAGGACAAAAGTCTCAAGATGCTAAAAAACTTATGTGGACTGTCCTTCATCCCTAGGTTTGTTTATTGTGTGCTTTTAGGAAATGGTCAGCCTGCTGTCCTGGCCACTGGCACCCCTGTTCTGCTCTACCCAGCCCCCTCCAGATCTCACTTCCCCCTCAATTTTGTCAGCATAACTGCACATGAAAGGGCTCTCTAACCCAACTGCTGAAGTGATGAGAGTTACAAAAATAAACATAGTACTGGAAGCGTTGAGGCTGACCCAGATTACTGTGACAGAACTGGGTTAGGGAGCACCTCCAACCTGCAGTTATGGTGGCAAATACAAAGAAGGGATGATGTTTTGCAGGGTGGAAAAGGACAGCTGGGGCACAGGAGTGCCCTGAAACTGGATTCATCTGAGGCCAGAAAAGTACATTAGCCCCTGCTTTAAACAGCACCTGCTGTCAAGAGACCGTATCATTTCTTAGCTGTGTGAACTGTTCCCTATGGTACAAGCATTCAAGGAGGTTTTTCAGTGATAATGGCAGCAAAGCTAAAAGAAGAAATGAAGAGAAAGAGGGATGGAGTGAGAAGCTGGTAAGAGGTGAAGGTTGTCCTTGTTTTAGTATCTAGTCAAAAGACTCTTCTGAATTACTTATAAGTCAGAGAAAAGCCCTCTTCTTCTGCCAAAACTTTAGGAGATGGGTTGTTTTTTTCAAACCAACAGAAGCTCCAGGCTAGCGATGAACTCTGCCATCTCAGCAAACACCTCTGAACTGAAGTCCATCCCTCACTCAACATTAGCATTTCCTCCTCTCCTGGCACTTGCTAGAGCAGTCACTTGAGTCAGCGAGTGTTAGACCCTTTCACATCTCTGCAGCCTGACTCTGGTCATGTGTTGGGATAGATTACTACAAAGATAGGAACAATTATTACAAAGAAAATAAGGTTCCAGTTTCTTGGAAACCCTCTTCTGTGACAGGTTGTAAATCAAATGGTATCAGAAGTAAACATTTTTACATAAAGGGAGAAAAGGTCAAAGTCTCTGCACTTTCTTATTTGGGATAGGGCCGAGTGGAAGAGCAGGAGAACTGGGACTGCAAAGAAACCAGCCATCTACCAAGGGGAAACTGTCTGTCTTTGTAAAGAGAGGGCATATGTCAGATCCATCCCAGAAGTCAAGCTTGAGAGAGGAAGAGAAGATATGGGAGAAGAGGCAGAAATACTAGCTCTGTTTTTCAAAACCACCTGGAGCTTTTTCTGGAAGGGTGCCTCTGAGAAAGGTGTCCTGCTCAGAGAGCCCATTCAAGGGAAATCGCCACAGGCAGGAAATGTGGCCTGCAAAAAATCTTCTCCAGCACTGGAACACAATTAAGAAATGACATTAAGGGGAAGCTATTTGCATTTGGTAAACAGGTTATATTAGAGTAACAAAACCCCACAATTATGCTCATGTTCTGGACATAACCCACTGCTGACCTCTCTGCTCTTCCTCATGAATAATATGTATATATGGTGATACAAAGCACTCCTTTAATAGCAACTTCAGACCAGTTTGAGGGTGTTGGTTTTGTAGTCATCCCTGGGAAGACTGGGTTCTGAGTAATATTGTAACAGGGTCACTACCTTGCAACTGGTTAAAAGCGCCTCTCTTTGTTAGCAGCATTCCTTCAGGTCTCAACTTTATGATTCAGGTAATGAAAGCAAGGTAATCAGAGATATTAATAGACATCAAGTCTAGCTGGAAGATGGGAAGCTGAGTGCAAACATGAACATCTTCCTTAACTGAGTTTTGTCTGTGAGCTTGGTGAAAGGACTGAAGAGCAAGGGAGAGAAAGTCATTCTCATTTCCAGTAATATTTTATTGATTTACTTCATATAATGCAGTTCAATAACTCATCCCCAAAATAGATGAAACTTCAGCTCCATATAAATAGGCATTAATCTCAAGTAAATTACTGATGAGTCTTAATTAAGCAGTAAGATGGAACAGCCCATATAGTCAGGGTGATTGATGGCACACCTTGGACATGCACCAAGGCACAGGGAGGCACAGGGCAAAATAAAGGGCTTCCAGTCCACTCTTGGCATGAAATCAATCAGCAGAACAGTAATCCCAAACATATCCTCAGAGTATTGGCATAATCAAGAGCTTGACTGTTGCTCCAGCCTTGACCATGCAACTTCCAACAGTTTGTTTAAAAGAAAATGTGGCAGAAACTGTGTCTCAGATTCTTCCAAAGCAGAAGGCCATATGATTGCATCACTGTTTGCATCTTTCTTATGCACCCAAATAAAATATGCCAGTAACACCAGCAGAAGCATGGGAGAAGATGTGTAGTGCAAGAAACTCACCAAGCAGAGAGATGCCTTTGCAAATCCCTGGAATATGCTGTGCTCTTCAGTGCAAGTCAAAAACAATTCTGCACGTTTTAAGGGGCATCATTGCGATTTTGTACATGGCACTGTAAATTAGGAGGGACTCCATGGAGGTCAACAGAACTAAAAGACTGTGAAATTGATGTAAAGGAGAGAAAGGTGTGTGTAGGGGGGGAATTCCGTATGTTTCTCTCCCTGCACACGAGCGTCAGAGTCTGCTTTCTGGTTTATCAAAGCATGCTACAGCCCTTTTTATTTCCCACTAGAGAAGTAGACTATTAGCATACAGCTGCACCTCTTAGAAGAGCAAAACAGAAAGAACTAGAGTTTCGGTGGAGTGGTGTTTTTCTGTTGTTCTGTGGGGTTTTTTTGACAACAGGCAATATAAAATGCACATTGACAAAGCAGGTTCTCAGCTACAGTTCATTTCATTCAGTTCATTTCATCAGTGGAATTACACTGACTTACTGTAAATTATCAATTCATACCAGTCTGCCCCCATTCCTCCCTCTCTCTGGGTCCAGAGAGATTGAAAGCAAGCACTGAAGAAAAAACAACATATCAAGGCCAAAGAAATTCAAGTGGCAGAGAACCTGATGGAATTAAAATGCATCAATATTTAACAATGCAAAGAGTATGTGCCATAGAGGGAAAAGGGAGACAGAGGACATTCCCACAAAACTGAGAAAAGTTTTCAGTGGAAAAGGCATTGCAGGTCAACAGTCTTGAACTGCTGAACTCACGTCTGAGCTTCTGCTGAGAAGGGGAAAAAGTACATATAAGTGAGCAAATGAGGGACTCCCACTCTCCATGCTGAGATTACAGGTTCATAATTATGTGAGCCCATTGGTCACAGGTTCCCATTTCCTCCTTGCTCAGGGTCTTCCTAGTCTCCTGCATCCTGGGGCTCTGCATGCCTCCATTCCCATTGTTCTACCTCTGCCTCAACAGGATCCCTCCCTCCCACCATCACAGGAGCTGCCTGGAATCTCCTTTGTTTTTACCTCCATTCCTCCTATGTCCCTTCACCACTGATTTTGTGGGCTCTGCTTTATTAAGGTGGGAGGAAGAAAAGAGCTATTGGCCTTGATTATCAGCACTAAGGACTTCAGCCTCAAGGATAACTGTCCTTGCTGATTAAAGTACTGACTGTGGCCATCAAATCACTTTCTAGCTTAATAGTAGTCTTCCTGTGTGCTCTGTCCACCCTTCTAATCCATTGAAATTTCAATTGAAAAAGTCCAGAGTAGGCAGGAAGCTTTGACAATGAAAATCAGATCTTTTACACAACTGTTACGAATAAATCATTTGTTGGTAACAATTTATTTGAATCAAATATAATTTGTTGTTACATGCAGCAGCTGAAGGAACAACTGAGTCAGTTTATCCTTCTGCTCAGAGGTGAGCAGGGAGAAGTCAGCAACCTCTTCAGTCACCTCCACTGAATCCAACAGACAGCATGAGTTAGTGGGTCTTGAACCCATCAGGATGCCCTGCTAATTTTTCTCCCAACTTCAGTGCTTTGAGGGTTTTCATCCAAACACCAGAATAATAGATTGCACATTAGACCTACTTTTTTCTTTCACTATTCACTCTGCACTTCAGCTACCCTTCATGCATACATGGACAGACACAACACACACCCCCCTTCCCATCTGAGCTACTGGCAGCCCAGCTATATCCATCCTAACAAAGCCCTCTAGGGCAGATGTAAGTAAAACCAGACGGAAGTGCTTTGGGTAGTGCACCTTTTAGTCTGGTTCACTGATGTAAATGAACTCTGTCAGGAAAAAAAAAATGTTTGTTTTTATGCTTCATGTTGGTTTACTGCAGCTACCATAAAAATATAGCTGAAAATGTCACAGCAAAATCACACCCTGACTGACAATGAAATACTAGCTACATCTCCAGCATAAATCTTGCATAAAGTACCAAGGTTTAGTTTCCAGGGCAAAGGGAAGCAGGCAGACCCAGCAGGCAAGAATTTGAAGGAAAAGAAAGAAGAAAGGCACCTTAGGAGAAAACAGTTATATTATTAAATAGATATTAATTCAAGTACATTAGCAGATAGTGCTGCATCCCATTAGCAGTCAGTACAACAGTGAGAATTTTTCTGTCTGTTTAAGGCCTCTGGATAAATCTGCCAACTGTTGAATGGAAAAAGTTCCAATGAAAATATTTAGTTTTGGCAGACACAAGGCCACCTACAAGGCTTTCCATTTCCCTTTTTTTCTCCTCGTTCTCCCTATCCCAACCCCCTTGCAGCCATTAATTTGCTAGCAGCAGCTGTGATTGTCTGAGATATGCAGAGAAGCGTAAGACCATCCTGTGCCTCATGCCAATGCTGTTAGTTCAGGAATATTACAGGATTATTTTTTAAGATGTTCCTCCTCTTATATGTAAGGCTGGAATTGAAAAAAAGGAACTTAAGAGGATTTTCATGCAGTGTGTTTGTTATTCATTTTGTTGTTGCCACAGCATGTGGGATTTGTGTGCATTTAAGATATCAACTTAACTATGTTCCCTTCACTTCATTACTTGTGTTTGCCAGCTGATGGGATGCCAAGGTGAAGAAACTGAATCAAAGAAGATTTAAAGCAAATACCGTTTAGAATATGGGGCAAACATTGTAATACTAGTGAGGCGGCTAGGGAAGGGGGAGAGGAGGGGAGGAAAAGAGGTATCATGTGCTGTTTTAATAGAGGGTTCCTCTACAAAAGACAAATGCTGGGAGAAAATAGCTGTCTTGACAAAAATCATCTCAAATGTTGCCAGAGATTTCTGTTGTCATCAGTCTTTTCTTTCAAAGGACTGCTGCACTCAGGTTTTATTTGGCTATATCTTTTACTGTGTTCTGAAGTACATTCCAATCATTAGTTTTCCTTAGGAGGATAACGAAAATAAACTACTGCATTGTGCCATAGATTTTTTTTTTGTCCAATTTGTCCTGCTTCTTTACCAGATAGGCCTCATCAGTGCATGACCTTCAGATTTTGCCCTTCATCTGCTCATTCTCAGATTTTTTTCTTAACAGGTACAAAGAATGTAAAGACTAAAAACTAGACGCTTAGTGTATGAGCGCTGCCTACATTCTCTGTGCCCTTACCTCCTTGTTTTGGGGAGCCCTATTTAGTAAGACCATGTGTTATTCCCAAGGGCAGGTGTGTGACATTACCCTCACTGTTTTCTAGCTGTCTGGGTAAAATCTGCTATCACACACCTATCTAAAATTTCATTATTCCAGGAGAGTGACAGTGGTGAGCAGTAAAAATTTTAGAGAAAAGAATGAGACATCCTGTTCCTGAAAATAATGAAATAATTTGGATCTTGAAGAGCTGACTTCTATCAGGAATTCTCACTACCTGCACTTTAGGCACTTCAAGGCTACAGTCACTTATTTCCACTCTTTTAAATAATAAAACAATATTTCATCTAGGAAACACACTAGTGTGGAGAATTCAGAAAAATTATCTCTTTATAGCTCTTTCTCCTCCATCCAGATTTTGGAAATGAGAATATTTATTAACAGTGGCAAATTGGAAAAGATATGGCCCGGTGAAGGGGAAAAGTCATTGTTACTCCTTGCAAAAATCTTTTTTGAGCAGTTTCAAAAGTCATGCACCTGCCAAGACAGCCTTAATTTGAAAGGAAAGGAGCTGCAGCCTCTTGAATCAGATAAATGTCCTGTAAGCATGAAGAGCCAACAGCTGTTACCATGCAAAGGCCTGATTTCAAAATGGATCACTTGTTGTCCCCCAAACCTTGCTGCATTCCGAGTTGCTGCTCCTAATATCGGATTTAGCCTTAAAATTGCATTAGAAAACTTAGAGCCATGATCCCCATTTTACAGGTGGCAGGGCAGCATGAAGAGTCAGAGCAGGGAGAAGATGAATGCAGATCTCCCAAGTGCTCAGTTAGTGTCTCAATCGTAAGTGAAGCCCCATCCCCAAGACCCCTTTGAGTGGCACATGTCACCCGACGGTCCCAGCTGTCACCGTGCCAGGGCCGCCACCGGCTGTGCCCAGACTGCAACTGTGCCAGTGTACCTGCCTTTCTGCCAGCAAGGGTAATGACAGCAGGGAAAACGGGGGCAGCGGGGGCTTTGGCACATAGTAGGAATCAAATCACATAACCAGGATCCCTGGAGTGTTTGTATGTTGGTTGCCAGCAAATGTTTGAGTGCCGGCAGCACAGCTGCTGTCACCCACAGTACTCAGAGTAATGTAGGCCATGACACAATCACACCTGTGTTCTTCTCTGAGGCTTTTGGTCATTTCTCTTGAGTCACAGCCCAGAGGCACCAGACAAGATGTTAGGAGACTTGGCTGCACATGGCTTGACACAGGTCATTCCACTTCTGTGCTTCCATTTCTCAGGGTTTTACAGCTCTAATAATTATTATAATAATTATAATAATAATTATTATAATTATAATTATAACATTATCATTCAATCTTTTTGTTCTCCTTTTGTTACCATACAGGTTACAAGGACGGTCTATATCACTCTGAAGTAGTTTTACTTTTTTAACCTCCACTATTTACAAAACCCCTCTTAAGAGGCTGAAAATAAAATTTCTTTATTGATTTGTTTTCTTTTTTCATTTGGTGAACATTGATTTTTTTCCTTGTGTTTTTAATGGAGCTTGAAATTAACATGAATCTGTTTGTTAAGATCCCTGTTTGAATTAGTGTAGTTTTAGTAATAAAGTTAGGTAGCTGTTACCTTGGAAACAGAGCTCTCTTTTAGCAAACACTTTAACTAACATTAGGACCTACACAAACAGAAGTAGTAAAACCAAATTCCCCAGTAAGAGGAATTCTTCAGCCTAGAACACATCACCTGCCTGATGGCAATTGTATAAATAATGTGTTAACTCAGGGGCTTGGCTGTTTCACAGCGTTCAAGTTTTCACAAGTGCTTCTTTTCCCTTTCCATCTACTAGTGCCATGTTGTCAGTCAGCATTAGGGATTCCCTGCTTCTCACTATCCCTTAATTGCCAAGCTAATCTGAACTACTTGGCTTAGCTGTGTGATCCTGTAAAGGTGCAGGCATACTGTGTGTACCTCTGATTCCCCAGCAGTATAATATCCAAGGTACTGGGCACGATTGTCACGGCAAGATGGCCACAGGGAGCTGATGATTAGTTGCAGGGATATACTATGCTACTACAAATACACAGGTTTGAACACTAGCCCACACACTCAGAAATGTATTAGGCCTTATCTTCTTCAGAAGTGCAGGAGGGAGCCTCGAGACAAAAATACTGAAATGCATGTGACAGTTCAGAGAGCAGTGGTACAAACACAGAGGCAAAATATATCCCACAGCCAAAACCAGAAAGCAGTTGTCCATATATAGCAACTTCACTGGACAAAACAAGAGACAGAACAGACTGAGCCATCTGTGTAAAGCTTTATCACCCGAAAATTCCTATTTTCATCAGTTAGATTAGTTTTTCTCAATTTCTTTAGTTTCCAGGAATATCCAACTGGTGCACCAGGATAGGACCATTCCTCTTCTTTCTTTCCCCTGAAAAAAGAAGTATTTAGCAAAGACTAAAAATCCTCTAGAAGAGCAGAATTGTTTCAACACCTTCTTCAGAGGTATGATTCATGTACGTGTGACTTTCTTTGACCATGAGGCTAAAGGTGTTTCAGCCATGCTTGCTCAGATTCCAATTAAAAATGAATAAAAATAAAAAGCTGAATGAGAGATGATATGCTGTTCTGCTGAGATTTGTTGTTTTTTGATTGTGTTTGGCTTTCAATATCACCTTCAAAAAATCCAAAACTTGTAGCTTTGCAAAAACACCAACTGGCTGGTTATTTATTCAACCCCCTGTATCTCTTGTGGACAGGCAGTAGAACAATGAAGAAGAAAAGATAACACTTAGAGTAACCTCAGCATCAACATATGCAGCATAATAGATGAGTAGCCACCACATTTGAAGAACAGTTCATGAAGCAAAGTAGAAATGACGTGTGTGCAGGATATAATTACAGCAGTAATGTAATAACATTCCATGTTAGATTATTAGGGGTCTATTCTGCCCTTGACATGCCTACATAACTCCCATTAATGTTAATTGAGGTTATGCACGTGAATCAGCAACTGAGTAAATCACTAAATTAATTACATGTAAAGTACCTGTCTCATTTTTTCAAACCTGCTGATATGTTTGGTTGGTGCAAATGCTTATAGTCCAGGAATTAATTACCACAGTGTGGAGGAAAAGGGATGTGGGAAAGACTACTTGGATTTTAAAACCCCATGAAATGAAATTAAGTTTCGAAAAACAGCCAAGGGATAGTGGGAATAACGATTCCTAGACAGGGCTTCCTGTACATTCTTCAGAAACCCTGGGACTCTGTTTGAATAAGGTAAGAGAGACTCTTGCTTTTCTGTATCACCTCCTGCAGAGGACTGGAGCTTTGGTTAACTGGAGCTTTGGTAAACAAAGGTGTTAAACTCTGGCTTTGCGAGGAAAGGCGGCAGCTATTGTGAGTGCAGCCATAAGAACAACAACGGGCTTGGGTAAGGCATAGAGCTACTATTTTTTTTTCCTGCTTGGCAATTGCAACCCCCACTTTCTGTCCAGGAACGCTTTGATCAAGCAGATGTGATGACAAGGATCTGTGTGATAACAAAGTCTTTGCATATGGTGGGAGAAGTTTGGGCTTGAAATTCAAAGCGTGTATTTCACTGAAGGGTCTCATTCTGCAAACACTTATCCCAGAGTTTGAAGGGTGGAGACTGTTATACAAAAAACAGAATCAATACTCTCACTCTTTGTTTCATTTTTGGTTTAAGCACCAAGAACTCTTGAGCATTCAATACTCCTGTGGTGCTAAAACTGGGTGCAAAGAACAAAAAGTGCCTCCTGGAGAAAGGAGCAGGATAGTAAATACCCTCCATCATCCGTACCTCTAATATTGCCTCCTTCTGATGCTATAATTAGAGCAGAGCTGGATTGTCAGCCTTTTCCACAGCAGGAGCCCCCTGGAATCCCCTTCTCAGCTGGGCAGGATCTAGAAGGGATTCCCCCACCCATTTAGCAACCGGAGAAGGCCTGGATAGTCATAAAACCCTAGCACCTGTTTGTAGTCCCCCACTGGGAGGGGGGACAACTGCCCCACACTCAGACTTCCTGAAATAGAGCAATATCTACAATACAACCAACAGAACCCCCCTCACTCTAGATTAGAAAGGATGCCTGAGCTTTTAAACCTTTATTTCACATCTAGTAAACAGCCTCTCTTGTTTCATCTGGACCTCTCTGAAAGAGCAACTTCTGGAGTGGCTTTAGTTACTGAGAGCTCCGCTGCCCCCACAGATAGCTTGTGGCCCAGCTCCCCGTGTGTACTGGCTGGCATTAGAGCATGTTGGACGTGCTTAGCCATGTAAAGAGGCCCGGCTTCAAAGACTTAGGCTTACAGGATCACCTCCTCTCTGACTTAAGGGGAACTTAAGTTTCACCTCAAGACAGTGTGGATGCAGCTGCTGCAGTAAAGTGAAGCTAACCCTGGTCAGCTGCATGGCAGATAGGGTTGCCAATTTAATTATCAGTAGCATTACTTTCTGTAATTCTTAATAGATATTTATACCCATTTATGTGTAATAATTTGCACTTAGGAGTACCTTGTCATCAATGGTGGTATAAAGGCCAATCAGAGGTATAAGCAAGGTGAGCAGTCGCCCAGGCTGGCAGAGAAAGAAAAGTGGTAAAATTGCATCTTTAAGTGAGATCTCACCGCAGTGGCTGTGGCATCATCCCTAGCCTGCACTGGTTCAGTGCCAATGGCATAGCTATTCCCACAGGTCCTATTCTTCATGAGGAATAATGAGCAGTGATGGCTCTGCTGTCTTGGTGCCTGGCTTACCTCTGTCTCCCTCCCTCACAGATGAAGACAGACATCCTATACAGAAATTATGCTTCCCAGTGGCAGGGAAATACAGGTAGGACATAATAAAGGTGTCCAGAGACAAACCCATGTTTCTTCCTCCTCTCTCCCTGCTCTTTGGTATGTGTCTCAGTGTTGTCTGGGTGGAACTCCCTCAGCAGAACTATAGAAGCCAACTGCAGGGCGGGGGAAGCTGTGCTCAATGCCTCAAAATGCTCAAGAGAGATGGTGCTTAAAGAAACTGCTCTGCTGCAGCAAAGGAACCCCAGTGCAGGTGAGATGGTCTACTTTACCCTCCTTGCACCCTGCACTGGGTACACCGCTAAGGAATTGGAAGTTGTCATAGAGAAAGGACTGGTCTTTGCCACAGAAAGCTAAAAAGCTAGCACCTAAAAAACCAATGAGAGTATAGGGATCAGATACTCAGATGTCAAAAACGATTTTTGATGCTTAACTTCAAACATTCATGTTTAATAATACAGATGTATTTATTTGCTTGAAAAGTAAAATTACTTGTTCATCCCTTGGTTCTATCCAGTTGAGTCTACAGATGTCTCCAAAAAGCATTCAAAGGTATGGAATTGATATTTTAAGAAGGAAAGGTGGACCTTGTGGACATAGGACTGGCTTTCCACTTATGCCTACATTCCTAAGTGTTCGGCTCAAAATCTCAGTGGCTGCTCACTTCTGTTTAAAAATTACAATTACAAAACAAAGAGAAAACAGCACGTGAAAATGCTCACCAGCAGGTTTCATCCTGTTTTGCAAAGGACAGCTATCTTACTGTTCTCATTCGAAAAAGAGGAGACTGGCACTCCGGAGAAACTCTGTCAGGCAGCCACTAAATGGTAGATTCATTTAAATGAGCTCCTGTTCCTTATCATATTGTGCAAGTTTCATCACCTGAACTGTGCCTGGATCCTATTCCCATAAGAGGTCAAATTCAAGATATCAGAAAACCTTATCACTTCCAGAATGACTTTATGTCTCCAGCACATACTGCCTTTCTACGACATCACCTATGCATACAGGCTCAGTGGTCTAATGATTAAATACTCAGGTATCAAACATCCAGTAGCTGGAAATTTTACTCTGCAATTCCACAAATATTGATTAATTGACCTGAACTCTTCTGCACTTTATGGCATATTAGAAATCACATCTTACTAGGGCCACTCCTTTTGCATTACCAATTGCACTTCAGCCTAAATATTCAACTCCAGTTTGTTCTGCTTAATAAAATTCTGGGCACGTCTGTGCTGGGAAATAAGTGATAAATAATGTGAATAGATGGCAGGTCAGGGCAGTGGAGACTTTCACTTAACTAAGCTTCCATCTCTGTGTATACTGATTGTAAGACAGCCCAAAAGCAGTACCCTCCATTGGAAAGAGGAATTTTTTCCACTGTTTCTTCTTAATTGAATTTTATGGCTGTCTTGCTCAGCTTTGCTTTTGGTCTATTTTTGGGTGCTCCACAGGCAGTCTCCCATACTCTTTGCAGTTAATCTCCCACCCATCCCCAACCAACACAAGAGGCCTGTCTGCATTGCCCATCAGTTAGGTCACTAATCCTAGGTTGTGGCAGTCAGTGGCCACAGTCAGAGCAGCGTGCAAGCCCTGGTGTACCTTATCCCTCACTCTGTTCCCACCCTCACCCTGGGGCTGGCCAGCCTTGAGGCCCTGAGGCTCTCAGCTGGGCACCCTGGGCTCCAGCTCCCACTTGCCTAGGATGGCACAGTGCAGGCAGGAGCCAACACAGTGTCTGGGAGCACCAAAGGCAGTCCCGAACAAGTACCACCACTGACAAACAGTGACAGGATCTGAAGGAATGACTTGAACTTGTCTCGGGAGGTTTAGGTTGGATATCAGAAAAAGGTTCTTCACCCAGAGCAGGGTTGGGCACTGGAATAACTCCCCAGGGAAGTGATCACAGCATCCAGCCTGACAGAGTTCAAGAAGCGTTCGGACAATGCTCTGGGGCACATGGTGTGACTCCTAGGGATGGTTCTGTGCTGGGCCAGCAGTTGGACTCAATGATCCTTATCAGCCCCTTCAAACTCAGAACATTCTGTGATTCTGTGAACCCAAGAACACCGAAGAACAGTATTGTTCTATCTTGCCCCTCGCAGCACTTTGCTCCTCACTCATCCCGAATTAAACACAAACCCGAGCAGCAAATGTTACCCTAGATACGCAGAAGTCGGACGAGGGAAGGAGGAAAAGGGAAGACAGGGAGAAATAAGGAAAAATAAACAAAACAACCCGCCAAGCCCCATCCCTGCGCCACATGCCAGCAGCCCCGAGGAGCCTGGCGCTGCCTCCCCGCCGCGGCGGAGGGGCGGGCGGGGCAGGGCGGAGGGCGCAGGCCGCGGGGCGGGTGCCGCGGGCGGGCAGCGCCGCCGAGCGCTGCGGGGGCGCCAGGGGCCGGGAATGCGCAGCGGCGGAGCCGGAGACAGCCCCGGGAGGGACCGGCCCGGCCCCGCGCCCCGAGCCTGAGGCGCGGCCGCCACCTGCTGTCGGCTGGAGGAAGCGCCGGGAAGGAGCGAGCCCATCCGTGACGGGAAGCCGGGCTCGCCCGAGCGGCGGGACGGCCTCCTCCCTCGCACTCCGACATTTCCTCTGCAAACCCTCTGAAAGGACCCGCTAGCTGAAGAGACGCAAAATTCATTTCTGACGCTTTGTTCGCCCCCGGCTGATTTCAGGCTTAAATTAAGGCACAATCTGGCTACAAGGGAGCGCATATCTCCTGGGTGTCTCTGGGCAAGACAAGCCTGAAACACCCCAAATGGAACCAACGATTTGGTCAGGAGCAGCTGGAACTGGACAGTGGAATTGGCTAGGAACAGGGCAAACCCCACCTTTTTTTTTTTGCTATTTTTTCCCCTTTACTTTGCTTTTGATGTGCTAATAATACTCGTTTCGCAGACAGATCCCAGGCTGATGCAGATCACACCACATCATCGTAATATCCCCCTCACACCCTTTCTCTTAAACTCTGTAGCCACAGAGTGCTGTCTGCCATTTCCAAGGAGATGTCAAGGTGTTTCAAGCAGGGATTTATTTCTTCTCCACTGTGTTGGAGGTAATAAATTGATGACAGACAAACAATTATCACCACTGCAGTGAAAGGGTAGATATACACTGTTATGAGTGAGTGACTTCTGAGTATGGGAAGACCCAAGACCAGGAGAGAAGTTTCTTACCTTTGATAAGAGGTAAACACTGTTGCCTCTCACTGCTTTGTTCACAAGCATAAGAGCCAGGATACAGTCCTGTGGGTTTTAGAAAGGCGAAATAAGGTTGGAGAGGATGCTTACTTGGTTAGAAAATATTTATTCCTCTGTACCTGTATTGATTACTTTTAGGTATGAATAGCAATGGCATTCTTATCCTCCAAATGTTCGTTCTAGTCAATAACAAAATTAATTTGTATACCAACAAATCCGCAACTATCCAGGAGGCAAATGAGCTCAGTATATAATAGAGGGGAGAGTTTTGGCAAAAGGGAGAGTGTAGAAAGAAGCCTGCTCATAAGAATTATTGATAAAAGAATTACATGTTTATAGAATCCAATTCTCTGACTTAAAGCATTTTATATGCTCAGTCCTCAGCGATAACCACAACCATTTCAACAACTGCTGTTTGCTGAAGAAAATTGATTTTAAAATCTCCCTGATTCATTTACAAATTACTATTATTTTTCTGCACTAAAGTAGTACCCCAGACACTGTGGCACAGATTAGGGCTCCACCGGGGTAGGTGCCTTGTAAACTCATGACACATCACCAAGGAACTGGATTTCTAAACCTCATAGCTCAAAAGATTCATGAGTATGTATTTGTGTGTGTTGTACTGAATGACTGCACTAAAATCAACACTTCGATAAAAGCATTTATTTATTAGAGCCTACAGAGGCTCTTAAGTGCTGAAAGGTACCTTAAAAAAGGTTGCATCCATACATAAAAGTCTCTAACTCACTCAAAACCCAAATTCAGCTGGTGTTGCAGCCACTGTGGACTTTCTGAGCTCCTTAAAGGTGCAGAGAAGCTGGGGAAACTGGTTGAGTGCAATTCACAGGTACTTTTGGCCTCTGTATGTGCCAACCCAAAACTGAGGGCAAAGAGGGCAACACAGGAGGTTGCAGGAGTACAATAGGATGCAAAAACTTTGAAAAACAGTCTTGCATGGCAAATGCTCACTCACACTGGTTCTGCTCAAGAGATGCAGTGAACAGGCCCCTTCCCTCCTCACAAGTAGGATTTGCAGAGTGATGTATTAGTCTCAGTGCTGGAGCTGTAGGAGGTAAGAACAACTAAAGAGCACATGGTCCAAGAAGTGCAAGGAAAAATACACTGGGGGACCTGCAATTCAAAAACATTGCCACCAAAACCTGCCAATAAGGAAAAACAGAACATAAAGAAGCAGTATTACACAGGAAACATCTGATAGGAGCAGGAAATTATCACAGTTGCAGTGTCTGAATAACAAGACTTACCTTCCTTTCAAGCTCAATATGGGCAAAATGAATGAAACCACATTTCAAGGTCAAGTGATCCCTTGCCACAGAGTGTACCCACAGGGAAGAGAAAAGGAGTGTTTTGAGCAGTGCAAAACACAAAGTAGAAGCAAGTGACGTGGGGGAAATCTGCCCTCAGACAGAAGCCTGTTCTGAGCCAATGCACCTTAGGTTGAAACTCTGGGGGCACGTGGGTTCTGGAGTGCTGGTGGTGCACTTTATCCCCCAGCAGAAGCTGGGGAATACGCACACAGAATGCACAAGGGCAAGGAATGCAGCTGTGACCTGGATGTGCCAGAGTATCTGTGCAGTTGGTCCATCTATCACCAAAACAGGTGAAATACAAGTCTTGAGCAAAGCAGATGAACAAACATGGCAAAAGCTGCTCTGGACTCTTACTCAAAGCACAAGGCAATTAAGGGAAGTCCCCTGCGGCAAGCCACATGCAGTACCCACAGCTCCAGTGCATATGATCAGTCTGTAACATGGAAATACCAAAGATACATACAGCAATGGGTGTCTCAAAGCATCCTGACAAGCATTTCACCATTATGAAAAACAACTGATAGCATCCACTGCTAAACAATTTAATGGACAAATATCCAGTCATAACACTACCAGATTTCACAGTAATGCTGTTTTTTTTCAAGTCTCAGCTTCTGGAAGCATTATGTGATTATGCAAAACACCCAGTTTTATTCTGGTTTTGGTTTTAGTTTTACTTTAGTTTCTATTCTCCATGTATCTGTAAAGAAAAGCTCAAAAGCCATGAATGCTGAAGGGTCCTGCACTTTGGCCACAACAACCCCATGCAGCACTACAGGCTGCAGCCAGAGTGGCTGGAGAGCAGCCAGGCAGAGAGGGACTTGGGGGATCTGACTGACAGGAAGCTGAACATAAGCCAGCAGTTTGCCCAGGTAGCCAAGAAGGCCAATGGCATCCTGGCTTGTATTAGGAATAGTGTGGCAGCAGGACCAGGGAAGTCATTCCTCCCCTTTACTTGGCACTGGTGAGGCTGCACCTTGAGTACTGTGTCCAGTTCTGGGCCCCTCAGTTTAGGAAGGATGTTGAGGTGCTGGAGCAGGTCCAATGGGCAACACGGCTGGTGAAGGGACTGGAGCACAGGCCCTATGAGGAGCGGCTGAGGGAGCTGGGGCTGTTCAGCCTGGAGAAGAGGAGGCTCAGGGGAGACTTTATTGATCTCTACAACTACCTGAAAGGAGGTTGTAGTCAAATGAGGGTCAATCTCTTCTCCCAGGCAATCAACAGTAGGACAAGAGGGCACAGTCTTAAGCTGTGTTGGGGAGGTTTAGGTTGGACATTAGAAAAAAGTTCTTTACAGACAGAGTGATTGGACACTGGAATGGGCTGCCCAGGGAGGTAGTGGATTCACTGTCCCTGGACGTATTTAAGAAGAGACTGGATGTGGCACTTAGTGCCACGGTGTAGTTGACAAGGTGGTGTTAGGTCAAAGGTTGGACTAAGGGATCTCAAAGGTCTTTTCCAACCTAGTTGATTCTGTGATTCTGTGATAAATTCAAACTCATATATATAATATATGCATATATACATATATATATATACACACACATGTATGTTTATATATATATATATATATATATATGTTATAACCCCACTTCATGGTTTGACATAGAATTGTTTAGAACCCAAGGCCTTGGCAATACTTGATCATCTATGTCCAGGCATGGCCTTTGGGGAGAAGAACATATGGAGTCATACTGCTGAACATGAAGGTATTACCAGTCACAAGAGTGACAACAGCAAATTCTTGGCTGCTAGAAACCGACATAGTTCCACAGTTTCATAGCTCAGCAGCTGGGTCATGAACTAAATCCTGAAATCAGGGAAAATAGAAAATTCTGGGAATGCAGGCTTTTCAGCTTGCTTCACACCCCTCCATCTTTTGTTAAACTTTTTTTTTTTTTTTTTTTTTGGCATTTGCACAGAAAACATGTCAGTGTGTCTTTTACAGCACTCCAAGGAAGAAAATTCAAGCTGCTCTGCCTGATATTAAAAGATGTGGCATTTGGTAATATTTGGATGCAATCCAACTGCTAAACTGCTGAACTGCAGTTTGTAACACAAGCACACCATGAAGGGAAAGCAGCAAAAGACAGATGAAAATGAAATTTATCAACAGGCATAAAAGAACATGTGAGCAGAAAGCAGCAGGAGGGATATCCAGTATGTGAGAACGGAGAGATGGATACCAAGCACATTAGCAGCGGTATTAGTTTATTTAAACTCGGCCACATAATGAAGCTGAGCACTGGCATCATGATAAATTGTAGCAGAGGAATGAGCTTTGGAGTAAGTGAGTGGAAGCACAGCATGTGGCCAAATGTGTGATGGCATGTGAAATGAGAGTGACCCACCTGGAATATGTCAGATGCTAAAGACCATTGCTGGCTACTTGCTCAAATGACAAAAACAGAAGTTGCAATATGTAGGATTAATACACTTTAGAAGAGACAAATTCTCATGCTATTAAAAAGATCACAGTCTGGTGACAAAAGACTCATAGCTCTGTAACCCCTAAGTATTTAGTTGTTCAAAAAGTCCATCTGTGTTACACGCATTCGAGTGTTAATAATTAAGGCTGGGATATCAACCTCAAGCTCTGAATTTTCCCAGATACTGTCAGTTTCAATCTGACTCTTGCCATCACTATAGCATGTTTTTGCTTTTAAAAGGAATGGTAAGGTCCTAGGAATATGACATCAGCCTTCCTAATGAGAGAACCACAGAAAATAGGGCTGGAAGGGACCTTGCAAGGTCATCTAGTCCAGCCCTCTGCCCTAAGGCAGGATCAATTATACCCAAATCATTCCTGACAGAAGTTTGTCTAACCTGTTCTTAAAAATGTCTGGCAATGAAGATCCACAACTCCCCAGGCAATCTGTTTCACTATTTCACTACTGTTACAGATGGAAAGCCTGTCGTAATGCCTTCCTTAAATCTCCTTTGCCACAATTTAAATCCATTAGTTCTTTCTGTATTCCCAGTGGACACGGAGAACAATTTATTACTTTCCTCTTTGCAGCAAGCTTTACATGTCTGAAGACTGGTAGCACACTCTTATGCCTTTCCCTGCATCCCCTTTCTCAAGTTCTTTCAATCTGTCTTCACAGGTCATGCTTTCTGCTGGATTTCCAACTGGACTGCATCTTTCTTTTTTGAAGCGTAGTGCACAAAAGTAGACACATTACTCCAGCTAAGGTTTGAAGCAGAGAATAAATAGGGTGAGATTATTTCACGTTTCTTCTCCATGACATTATTTTTAAAGCTGAAATGGCACTAGCTTTCCTCACACTGTGGCCTGCGTTCAGCGTTTAATTCCCAGCAGTCACAAATCCCCTCTTGCAGAATAATGACCACTGATTCAGTTGCTGCCATCATTTATGCATGTTGTTGGCTATAGGAATTCACTGGCAAGATCCTGGAGTGTTCAACACTTAACTTGTTTGAATCTAAACCCACTCACTTCAGACTACCTTGTTTAGTAAGGAGCTCATGTATCTATCAGTGTCATTTCATTGAGAGCACTGCAGTAACATCAGAAAATAATTTAGCCCAAGTTGCCCATCCAGCATAGAGGAATTCAGCGATGGTTCTTACCATTAGTACCATGTTTAGTATATTCTGAAATAATCTGAAACACAATGATGTCAGTTTAGAGGAGTTGAAGCAGCTTAAAATACAGAAAATTACTCATGAAATGTTATAGCTCAGAGCTGCCAAATTGGTTTTTCACCTGAAATAGAATTACAAGTTACCCATCCACTGTTAAAAAGCATATTAAGCATTTAAATGAAATTTTTTAATTGCTCTGAATTTGACCCTCATCTAATTTTGATTTTTACCAAGTATTTTAAGCAATTTGGAATGATTTAAAATTTATATTGGAACACTAAGTAGCTCAAAGGAACAAGTCTTCTAACTCCCATCAAACTCAGATGCATAATTCCCACAGGTGCCTTTGAAAATCTCTATTTTCAGTGTTGTTGTCCATTTGCTAAACAGCTCAAAAATCCTTGGTTTTTTACACAAACATCATCTGCCTGAAATAATTTATGAAAATCATAAAATTGATTTAAGCTCTTCTCAGTGCTCTATAAATTTTATGCAGCCCTTAAATTATAAAGCTGCTGCTGCTGCTGTGGCACTCATCAGAACAATGCTTAATCTCTTCTCTCAAGATAGTTGGCATGTCAGAGGAGAAAAGAAGGGACTCGGGCAGCTGAATTGTTTGTTTCAATTTAACGGGGCAGAATAAAACAGCCTAGATGCCAGGGCTCTAGTCCCAATGAGACTGTGTGCATGAAGGTTTTACTGCAAAAATAGTTGTTCTAACCTTCCCCTGCTTTTCCTTGGTTTTAAATCAGAAAATAACTTTCATTGATTTCACAGGGACTCTTTTTGCACACATCATCAGGTTTGTGATACTTGAAATGTTCCCTGCCTAATTTATAATCAGTGTGTTCTCATTCTCGGATATACGACAACAAAATTTCGCATCTGTACAATTACATATTGGTGTAAAAATGCCCTGCAAACCTCACTACATCCTTATCAGATAGTCTCCCTCTCAGCCCAAAGCTGTACCAGAACAAATGTAGGGGTTTTTGCTTTTACTAAAATTAGAGTTTTTAGGTCTGTTTTATTTTTTTAATCTCTATCTTCTTCAGCAAAGATTAAAAACATTTTTGGAGCTGAATATAACGCAAGGTGAAAATAAAGTCCTAGCATAGAGAAACTATGTTTGAATGGACTCCTTTACTCTTAAATTTGGCCTGGTCACATATTAAAACTGCAGACTCCTTTATTAAGATTTTGGCTTGTGCCAGCTAACTGAGATTAAGAGTACATCCGTTTTTCTGGAGAAGTCTCATCTGGAGTAGCCCAGTTTTCAAAGGCAGAGTGGCCTGGACATTATTAGACTCAATCTTTTCAGTGTTTCATCCTGGGGATCCAAAGTCAGCAGCTGCTATAGTCTTTTTCTTAGCACTGACTTTCCCACTCTTTCCACTCTCCTGGTAACATTCCCTAGTCTGTCATTCAGAGAGTCGTCATCTTTAAGGGATGCATTTCAACCTTTCTCTACTCACGCTTTTCTCCCACGTAACCCTCTGAGTTTCATCCTTCCTCATGTGCTGTTTTTGCTCAGAGGTATACAAACCATCTGTGCCTCTAATACAATGTTCTTAAATAGCCTCCAGGCAGATCTCTATGGTTTTTAAGTACTTCTCTTTGCCCTTCAGCCTGCTGTTAACCATTTTCCTCATAGTTTTATAATCTGCCCTTTTAAAGTTCTTTGTTACTGTGCTGTCCCTAAGGGAACAACTCTTTCATGATATCAAAACTAAAAGTGTGCAGTGATCAGCGTTACCCCACAGAGGTTTGACAACACCTTCCTCTAATAACTTCTGCCTCTTACAAGGTAGTTCCCTCTTGCCCATGGCCTTAACTAATCAGGCATAGCACTGTGGATGGCCACAAGAGTCAAGGAAAAGGAATCCTTTGCCATATGGGTTGGAATGGCACCAAAGCCACTTTACATCTCCTGATAAGAGGAAAAAACCTGCTTTTGCCAGCTGTTGCTTTACCTCCAACAAAAAATAAGAAGTGATAATGGGGTAAACACTATAGAATTCAATCTTGTATTATTTTCCTGACTGGTCCCATTCATTTTCCCCGGGAGGAAGTTACTTTCCAGGGGCTGGTTCTGAGATTTTACAGGTTCTCAAAATCTTGAGGAAGCCTGCAGGAGATTGCAGTCACTCATGTGTGCTGTGTCTCCAGCAGTTTTAATGGCTACCATTGTGACTGCTGCCTGCGGAATGCTCTCAAGGAAGTGGGGCAGAAGGGGAGGTCTACGACATGAAAAATGTCTCTGCAGACTAATATCTTGCTCTAGGAATGGGAACAAAGGGATGATACTGAGGAGGCAGCTGATACACCAGCCTTTCTGTTTGCTGAATGCACAAAGGATTGATTTATGGCATCTTGCCACAGGAGAGGCCTATAGGTTATTAACCAACTTCAATGGACAAACACTTGCTGAGACTGCATATCATTCCTCTTGTGCTGTACAAAAGGTAATGACTCATCTTCAGGCATGCCTGATGTCCTTGAGAATGCAATTGGCTCTGCACAGCCAAGTGAAGCATTACTTAGTTAATACACTACAGCAGAAGGGAAACAATCAGCTGAAACGATGACATTGCTACTTCCTGCTTCATTATAAATCTGCAGCTTCCTAACAGGATTACATACTGAAGCACTGCAAAAAAGGACATTAAGTCCTGTGATGAAACTTAAAAAATGTGTAATTAAAACAGTTAAATACAGGCTTCTTGTGCTCAGTGTCTACAAAACACAGTCTTTGATCCTCCAAATGATATTTCTTGGAAAAGCGCTGGACTCAAAAACTATAAGAATAGAATTCTGACTCATCCCTTCCTCTTTAGGCCAATTAAATGTACACTTGCAGTATAACAAATTTCATTTTATTTCAGACTAGAAATACAACCAAAGGTATGAACTCCAAGGCCACCTGCCCCCACATGTGTTTTCTTGGTCATTCTGTCCCCTGTTCTTCCAGTTCTATCTCAAAATGCAGTATTCTTGATGATTCACCTTGATTCCTATTATTTGGAGAAAGATCTTGTTTCTTCAAAAGAAATGAAGGTAACAGAGCATCTCACCTTTCCTAATGACATCCAAGCACCTCTGCAGTGTAAAAAGGCTCCACTATAAGCATCTATTGCTGCAATGCTACTACAGTTCACCAGGTTTGTTCCAGCTTACTGCTCAGCTAACACCCATCAATAAATGTTTTAGTATTAATGAACCATGAAATTTCAAGTATTTTACTAATAAAAACTGTACAAGGTTCCTATATTAGGTAATGGGCCACATCTGACCAAGATTCCCATAACAGGCAACAAGCCTCAGCTACTCTCACCTTGCTCCTTCAGCACTTCTCTCACACTTAGCTGGGCAAGCCCCATGAGAAAATAAATACATATACCTTCACCACTGTGGCAGGGGAAAAGGATTGTGGATGGAGGGAGGGAAGAACAAGAGAGAAGGAAAACCCAGGAAAATTGTCCTTTCCAGTCCTAGCCTCACGTTCCATGTACTTACTTTGGTTTCCCCTTTATTAGAAAGTTCTTGTGATTATTAATTTTTCCATGATCCATTGCTTAAGGAAGTGATTGCTTAAGACAGTTCCACATTTCTTTCCTAAATGAAAGAGTAATTGTTCTCTTTAGTCACAGGTTTCACGGGGAGCTGATGGCGTGTGTGATTTTCCTGGTGTGTCATGTTAAGAACACTGAATTTTTACATGACTACCTGACTAAAATGCTTTTGTGCATCACTCACACATCTTAATAAATATATCCAATCAGTTATTGTTAGGTGAGCTGGGAGTAAAATACAATGAATACAAAGGTCTCCTCCTGGTCAGAGCACTACAGTCGTAGTTGGAATAAAGGAAACAAATTGGGTTTCTGTATCCACCTTTCTTTCCCCTGCTGTGTTGCCTGAAGAACAACATACCTTCCATTATATTACTCTCAAGTAAACCCAATTAATTTATTTGCATTCCAAACATCTGTCATGAAGTTGTAGGGCAAGACGCATGATTAAACAAAAGTATTGCACCCAATATTTTGAGATAACCCTCTTTTTACCGGACTCCAGTCTCCCACATCTTTCCCTAAAAATGCTAATTTTTGTTTAAATGCAATTACTAGTAAGATTCAAACAACATCCCAATCTCATTTTGAACGTGCCAAATTAGCTGCATATTTGTGAGGCCCTCTATAATTTTAAGGCAAATCCAAATTCCCTCTGATCCTTGGCAAGCATTTATAGCCATGTCTCCTAAACTGCCTCACAGCTAAAGTGAAGAGCTTCCAGGCTGTGCAAGAAAAATGTAAGCAAGTACATTTCTGTGCTGATGAACAGAGCTAGAAAAGTTTAAGTAAGCAGTCAGTGGTTAATTCATTCGTTCAGATGACTGTCATCAAGTGAGAGTATTTACTCAGTTGTTGAAATATGCCCAAATATTCCTTTGGTATGCTGGAATGCTACAAGACTTCTCATGGGTGTAATCTATATATATATTTAATAGATTCAAACAAGTTTAAAGTATACAAAATAAATGGAAATATGAACTCCTGGGAACCTTTGGTTCTGTACTTCTTCTTCCTAAGTTTGCTCTTCTTTTTTATATATGCAGAATACAGACAAATTATGTGTTTACAAATGTAACATGTCCTCATGGGAATAGTCAGGTTGTCACACTGCACCTCTTTGGCAATTCTAATATGAGACCAGTGCTACAAGAAGATTTTAATATCCATTTATAGGACAATGCAGAAAGAATCGTGCCCTGCAGAATTTACCTCCTAAGGAGTCTTTCTGCTGTGCCTTTTGCAACCGGACGTGCCTGTCTCGTACTGGCCTTTTTAGCCACCAGTATGCCTGTAACAAATGTGGGTAGAGCCCTTCCCAAATCTTCATTTGCGAAGCCTAGCCATGACTGACAAGTCTGGCTTCAATTTTCTGAAAGGACAACAGATCTATTCATTTTCAAAATAAGGGTAACAGGCACTCACACAAATACTGTGAAACAGTATGCAGATTTGTATATGATATTATGCTGCAGTAAGCTGGTATGTACAGAGACAGGTAGCAGTTACAGGAGGTTTTAATGTCACGTGACAAAAAAAATCTCATGTTATGTACTGAAATTTTTATTAAAATATCTTTGGACCACTTAAAAGAAAACATAATTTATTGTTTAATACCAGACGAACAAACTAAAACCAGCTGTTTCACACAGCAACTTGAGATTTGCTCCTCAGTGAAGCTTTACAGGCCAAATAATTTCAAATGTCCTGTCACACAGCAGAAGAACTGGTTTCATAACCCTTTAACAGCAGTAATCTCAGTTCTTGCTTATATATGGTTACAGAACACACCATACTTCCAAATAATTTCGAAGTCATTAGTCCCATTTCCAATTCCTTATTCTCCCCAATCCCATCAGCTCTCAATGTCATTTTGAATTTCACCATTCTGTTACATAAACGGTGCTGAAATGGTCACTTTCAGTGTACTTTACACTGGCAACTAAAATATTTTAAAACTTTGTATCACAGCTATAATGTTTCCCGACCTAAATTTCCTGTTTAAAACTTCCTACTTGAAGAATAAAATAATGCTTTTCCCCAGCTTAAAAATAAAATTCATCTTTTTAAACAAGCTGTCTGAGATCCCAAATAATTATGAACACATAGGTAGCCAACTGGAACGAATATACTTTAAGCCCAAAATACCATCAAACCACTGAGCCCATCAGTGTCAAATCTGAAGTGCACAATCTCCAGTGGTTTAGGCTCCTTTTGCATTAGTTGATATCATCAACTACAATCAAAATCTTTATATCTTGCTATTACAACCAATTCAAACAAATTTGACATTTCTTGGACTGCATTCACCAAAGACAGGATTAGGACTAAGTGATTTTATCAACTGCAATGCTCTGCAAAGAGCTAGTCTGCCAAACCGCAAGTGCAAAGGTTGTGCAAACTTTTGTTAAGCTGTGAGACAGAAAACTTCAGTCTCTCTTCCACAGAAATGAAGTCTGCCTCTTTTGTATGTCAATTCAACAATAACAGGTAAAACCCACACAACTGCCAACTAATGGTATTCAAGATAGAGGAAATACATATTTAGTAATGGAGGGCATTTTAAAATGTATTGACTGAAAATTTACATAAGCTGCATATGTACAGGTATATTTTGCTAGTCGTTTGTGACCTCAAATAGCTTTTACATACATGGTTAAATTCTCTTTAAAAATAAAGACATAACACACTGTTCAAACAATTACAGCTGAACTGCAAAGACTTAGTTCTAGCTAATTTTATACTATGTTTCTCTAGTTGGACTATAACAAAGTAAGAGAATACTCACACAACCATGCTTCAATTCCTATGAAAGCCCTCAATGTTACTCAGATTTCTAGAAAGGCAAGTAAAATATAAAAAAATACAACCCCTAATCATCATTTTCCTCATCATCAAATGAGAGAAGACTGCTATTTTTTACTTGCTTAGCTGTACTCTGAGAAGTAGTTGCTTCTCTCTTAGTTTTCTTTGCTTCTTTCATCTTCTTACTTGAACTTACATTGAAGTCCAAACACTTCTCTGATGAACGTTTGGCTGGTTTCCTGAACATAATTTTTCCATCAGCAGGCTCTGGTTCATCATCTGTAATAAAGACAGTAAAATCAGAACTCATCTGCACATGCTCACAAATATTTACAGACCTTCACTATTACCTTGAACCACTATGATCTTGAACCAAGATCAGCGAGACCCCCAAAAGAATACAACAATCATGAAAATGTACATTTTGGTCACAAAGACCAAATGTATGTCTATGAATGTCCTCCATATGCACACACCTGTTCCATGGCAACCAGCCCTTTAAGACAATCCTCCTGCAGTTCCTGTTAGAAATGGATTTTCACTAACCAGAGCTCTAACTTAGAAGAGACTGTAGGCAGTAGAGCTTTTCCAACACACTCAATTCACGTCCACTTACCAAAGTGGGGAGGACAACTTCATAGGATCCTCTAATCTCACTTCAGTATTTGTAAAATTCATGACAATAAATGCACTTATTTCAGAATTATGGTATTCTATAAAGAACAAAATAGCACGTATAAAAGAAAAAGCTTTTTTTTTTCTTCTAATATATTCTGTTCTGCTGAGACAGCTAAGATCACATGGTCATAAACTGCCCTTTTAATATCATAATAAATGAAAGCTTCAGGGTTTCTTTGTATCTGCAAAATCAACAAACTATTCCAACTCGCCAATTTTGCTCTAGAACACGCAGAGAAGCAGACAACAATCTTAAAAACAAAAGTCCCTTTCATGATTATCAGGCAGAGGGGGAAAGCTACTGCAAAGAAACAGCATCAGGGCAGTATTTCTGGAAAAGAAAGCATAACTGTAAATGAATCAGACACAAAGGCTTATGCTGCAGTAGTTTGCAATTTTTATAATGTATATGTGACAGGATGTTCAAGAGCCATAGGTTCTATGCAAAATATTTTTACTAAATTACTTCTGTGAAATTCATTATTCAACAGAAATGTGTTTGACATGATTATGTGCTTTTTAATTATAACCAATAAATATCTTTTCTCTTTAGCACAAATCCTTTCCTTGGTATATCAGCACAATGGCAGAAGACTAACATTTCAGTGTGTGACCTACATGGCACTGGCTGAAATTCTCTACAGTGCATACTCAAGACAATACAACTAATAAATCTGGTGTCTTAAGGGTTGTGTGTTACAAATGAAGACATCAACTTGAGTAGCAAATTTCACTTAGAATTCCTTAAGTTTCAGAGAGCCTTTTTAAGAAGAAACCTAGCTTAAAAAACTAATGTGTACTTCCAAAAGGTGCACGTGGGGAAGGGGCTGGAGCACGAGACCTGAGGAGCAGCTCAGGGAGCTGGGGTTGTCCAGCCTGGAGAAATGGCGGCTCAAGGGAGACCTTATCTCTCTCTCTGCAACCACCTGAAAGGAGGTTGTAGCCAGGCGGGGATCAGTCTCTTCTCCCCAGTAACAAGCAACAGGACAAGAAATGGCCACTTGGGGAGGTTTAGATTGTGTATCAGGAAAAATTTCTGAGAAGGTGGTCAGGCAGTGGAACAAGTCCAGGAAAGTGGTGGAATCACCATCCCTTGCAGCATTCAAAAAACATGGAGATCTGGCATTTAGGGACATGGGTTAGTGGCAGCATGGCAGTGCTAGGTTAATAGTTGGGACTCAATGGATCTTAGAGGTCTTTTCCAATCTTAACAGTTCCTTGATTCTATGATTCTACATTAGTTTATGAGAAAATACTACTATGTAGAAAACAACTAACCAAATTCTGGGGAAAAATATTTCAGCCTTGGTGCATTAGAAAAGCATTACAGTTATGAGGAATTACTAGCAACAATAAACTGTAGATATGAAAAGCATACTTCTTGCATTCAGGCACTGAAATGGGCATGCCAGTGTAATGTATAAAACCACTTGAACAGAATGAGGTTCATAAGGTTGAATGGATTCATCATGAATTCTGCACGGAAGGCTTAGGTGTTTAGATGCTGCACAAGTTCAGGAAGTGCCTACAGTAAATTTCAGGAGGGAAATATAATTATTTCTGAAAGTATATCACACTTAATGAAACAAAATGCACTAGGTGTTTAGATGCCGCACAAGTTCAGGAAGTGCCTACAGTAAATTTCAGGAGGGAAATATAATTATTTCTGAAAGTATATCACACTTAATGAAACAAAATGCACTACGTATCATTATTCTCAGAAGCTGATCCTCCATTTTTGGACTCAGAAGTTTAATAGCAAATAATTCTTCTTACTAATTGTTGCATAACTACAATGTTTATTTGGAAACACAGATCTAACAAACAAGATCTAAGGCACAATACAAGCCAAATTCTGGAAAAAAAAAAGTATCTATAAGAACTCCACGTACGCACAGACACAACTATCTACGTGTCAGTGTGCAAACTGCATACAGCACCCCTACAGCTGTGGAAACAGGACAACCAGCTACTGCATAAGCATGAGCAAAAAAACCACACCTCATTGGATGAGTGATTGCTATATTTTCTTAGAGGGGTATATTTTAAAATTTAACCCCTAAAAAGGTAATGAAAGCATTATCCACAAAAGAAAACAGATAAACAGCTATGTACTCATAATCCATGGAAAAACAGAAGCCAGAAATTTCATTTTTACTCACAACTGTCCTGCTACCCATGCTGTGAACTGCACAAAATAATTCCATTTTGCCTACTAGATGGAGAAACTGATAAGCATCTTTGCAATATGAATTAAACACCTAATAAGCTAAGTGCATAAACAGCAAAGCTCAAAAACTCCACCAAAATGGCAACTAGCTCAGCTCTGACCTCCGGGGCCACAATACTATTTGCAGATCATTCTGCATCAAAGGAAATTATTTTAGCTCTTGGCCTGGTTTAACACTGTCAAAATTACATTATATGCTCAAGGACATTCCTTTCAGCAGGAAGCCCAGGCCAGCTTCATAGAGCTATGTGAGTTGGCAGTGCTTGACAAAGAATGAAGTAGATGAGGAAACACAGTAGGCCTGGCCTTACCTTAGCAACACGTGGAAAGAGGAAGAAAGATAGGCTACACTTTTTGAAAGAATTTGATGTAGCAGTTCAAGAAATTTGTGTTGATTTGTTAAGATTGTCTTTTCCAGCTGGTAAAAGAACTTCACTTTATTCTTTCTGATTTTACCATGCTCTTGTGTGTCAGCTATCTTTTTGGTTTGCATCAGTGACCTGCAAAAAAACTGACCTGTATTAAGCAATGCAAAAAAAAGACTGAAGAAACAATCTCAGTGTTTGTACCTTTTAAAAAAGAGGCCTGATAAAAGACTGTTTCAGCATTACAAATTATGAGAAACAGGATTTCTGATAAACATACAGAAATACACAAAGTCAAACACATAAAAGCATTGCAGGAGAAATAATAAAATCCAGTTCTAATAAATGAGTCAAAAAAATACACTAGCAGTTCAAATTCTGACTGTTCTTAGTCCTTGCTGTTTTTACCTGGATCACAAACTGGCTGACCAAGAGAAGCACAGTCAGAGGTTAAGCTGAAAACTCACTTCACAAGTGACAACAATTTAAGAAGCCATGAAGTCACAAAATATTTTCTTCTTTTTTAATTGGAAGCTATATATTACAAGAGAAGTAGAAATGAGGGTCTGAAAAAGAGGCACTACTCTTCAGTTTACTGTACTTTTTATTTAGTAGTTATTTGTGCAGTCAGCAATACCATTTTTCAGCTGTTTCTGTCCACATGGGTCAATGAGGCAACAACAGGAAACACAAATGCCACTAAACTGTCAGGAACAATAGGAGGAGCAGCACAAACCATGTATGTCTCCTCACAGATAGAAGGTTGGGAAAAAAAATATGACAGCCTGGTACATTGCTTAATGGTTTCTAAGGTTGAAAGTACAGGTCAGCCATTTCAGATGCTCCTTCTAGTGCTTCCTGGCCACCCGTTCTTTCTTTATGCATGCCTTTGGAAGCATTTACTTTAGGAATTTGGCACACTGCTGGTATGAAGATAAAAAGGCCAGTCTTGCTCTGGTAGTCAGTCTCAATCGTTTCTGAGAACACTTGGGAAAGTTTTTGTTACTTAAATACCATAAAATGAGCCTTGATTTAGGTTCCTGCTATTTCACATGATGCAGGGTAGCATGAACACTGTGGTATGCATCTGATATAACAGCTGCTTAATCAGAACAGCTTGTGCTGAATCAGAAAGAGCTCCAATGCCCAAGGCACCACAGTCTGTATTCTCCTTGCCTCTCCCCTCTCTTGTTGTCCTCCCCCAGCACCAACACACAGAATGAAACAAGAGTAATATTACAAGGCTTTGAACAAGGACACTTTTTGCCAAATTTGGTCATTTGCATGTATCAGAGTGTCCAAGAGGCCAGATGAACTAGAAAAGCAGTAGAAAAAAATCAATTTCATAAGCTGCAATGAATGCTAGGATAAACTAGCACTAATTGACATATTTTCTTTTGTGAAAATTTAATTTCTCATAAGGCTGCTTTTCTTTGTCTCTGAACCAACAGCAACAATTTATAAAATTATGCATAAAACATAAAGTAAAATTACTGTTGATAAACAGACAACTTCTTTTTAAAAAGCCTCTGAGTCTGTGCTCCATGGAGAAAAATATTTCAATACCGAAGGGTGTCTTCTCATATAGGAAAGGTTCAGCCCTAAAAAAAAAAATCCCTGTGACTATACTTCAAAAGCCAACAGAAAAACTTCACTAGACTTTTGTTCTGCCTTAGAAGGCAACTAAGTGCAGCTTGGACATTAATCAACTGGTTTTACCAAATTAATGCAGAAGTGTTATTCATCTGTAAAAGAAAACGCAAGTCATGGGAACCACTGGTGTCTGAAATAAAAAGTGCAGCCATGAGCCATGTCAAAATGGTTATAGAAGAAAATGAAGGAGAAAGGATGTAAATGAGATACGGAAAATCCAAGAATAATATCTCAGTACAAAGCCTGAAGACAAGGTCCTTCAGATGAAGACAACCACTACAGATAAAAAAGAAAAGAGAGCAGAACCTCAAAACTGAGTACCTTCTGTGTTTTGAAAGACTAACAATTTGTATTCATAACAGATATTTAGTTAGTAGCACATTTCTTAGGATCTACCAAGGTGCCTCAGCATTGATGCATGCTGGAAAGGAAGATTATCAATTAAGAAATTTACTTCCCTATTACCATTTCAGCTTCATGTAATTTCACCAATGATCTGACTTGGGGCTATATATTATGGTCTAGGAGACACTACATTAATTTCACTTTCAACTCTGGGATAAAAATCAAAGTAATATGAAATGCAATCAAATCATGCAGCACCAAACTTTCTTTATACTTCTCATTTTCAGAATTGACAGCCAAAAAAATAAAAGATATTCACACATTACTCAAAACTCTCTTTATTAAACTGGAAGAAACCAGCTGTCTAAATACCTGCCTTCAGGTAGAAATCAGAATTTAAATCTAGAGGTCAGACTGACAGTGCAAAATTGGCCCAAGACTCAAAAAAGCCTTCGGGAAGCTGTAGCAGAGTCACCCGCACTTTCCTTCACTGAAAATTTCACACCAGGTCCTCTCCATAGCAGAGCAACATAGTAGCACTTACCCTGTTTATTCCCATAAGCCATAAAAAGAAAAAAGGAGGCCAAGACCTCGTATTAACAGCAAAAGTAGATGAATGACTAGGAACACAATAACGTAGAACAGAGGGCAGCAGTCTCCAACACTCCTGCTACCTACTACTATGGATTTTTAGCTCCAAATGCAAGTTATTACTGAAGGGCTGAAGGGGTAATAAGCAGAGGTGCCACAGGCCTATAGGGACTCAATACTACCATCCTCACTACACATAATTATGTCTTAGGAATGTCTTTTTCCACCAAATAAGTTCAGACACTCTATTCAAATACACTTCCATTTCATAGTGTGTATTCAGGTTGGCAGCTCCTTTGGACTTTTTGCACAGCATGGACTCCATCTCAATAGATTCTCATGGACAACTACTTCTTTTTGCCCAGCCTTACAAAATCGTTTTTCCTCCAACTGTGATCATTCAAAGTTCAAGTTGCTTATATGAAAAGGAAACCAATTCTCAGAAAGAACCATTCCACTTCTTTCCAATAGGTTGACATTTCTGCCAATACTAGGAGGGTGAAAAGAAATCGTGTGACGACTTTACAAACTGCAACACCAAACACCTCTATGCACTACACTTCAGTAACAAGAGACCAGGAAGGAAGCCTGAAGCCGAATATATATTCTCAGAGCAGTTCAAATCACATAAACACAGCCCATAGTTCACTGTCTGTTTAGGCCTAACATTTAGATATACACATCTACCTGCTGAAAAAAATCAGATGCAGTTTTATTTGGTTTCAAGCTAACCTACACTATTAAAATATAAGATTTTTCATCAATCTGCTTTTCAAAAAATGTAAGATTCTCAATGTATTCTCTCCCACTACTGTTATTTGAATTCTTCATTTATACCATTTAAATCTTAACACATGCTTCTACATAGTGACAGCACAAACCTGAATTTTCAAATACAAATGGCAGAAAAAGAGAGAAGCTAAGGATGTCATATTGATAGCTTGTGCTAGGCCTCTCAGTGTGCTCTAAATTCAATTTACAGCTTTTGCAAATAGCCACAATGGCTAACCACAGGAGAGGTCTACAGTTTCTATGAATCACCCTTTTTTTAATACTTGTGAGGTTCCAGTCCTATATTCTTAATTGCCAAGACATTTCCAGTAAAGACAGTAATAGCCACATTCAATCTGTCAAGTCTTCTGTCAGCAAAAAATAAAGCTACATTTCATCACACCCTGTGTGATGATTGAAGTTTCTGGACACTCAAAGGACTTATGTCAACCCTATCTGAATGATGAATACTGCCAGAAATTCTTAACATAACTGTATTCATCAGCTGTAGTTTCACGCATGGACAAACTGCAGCAACCCTTCTCACACCACTTCCATCTTTCCTTTCTGTCTAATTCTTTGTAGAAAAGAAACATTTTTTTCTGTACCTTGCACTATTTTATCATCTGTTCAGTTTTGCTTAACATATTTGCAAGTCACAACACATACAGGGGTTGATTAATAACAAGTAATAACATGGACCAGCAAAGTGAACACGTTCCCAAACATACACATCTGCCATTCCTTCCACTGAAGCACTGACTTGAGATTCCTCCTTCTGCCCATACACTTTCTTTCATGAACTCAGACAATTATCTTTAGGACATCAATTCCACTGTCAAATCTGGCTGAGCAAATTAATGAGTTCAAAAATTATCACAGGTGATGTCAGAAGACTGTGTACCAGGACAATGACATGCTATAACAACAACAAAAAAATTAATTTAGGGTGGTATTTGGACGTAGGATGTTGCACAATCAAGAAGCACAGAACTGCAATATTATTAAAAGCCAGACAGTTTGAATATATGTACTCAATGACTTGAGATTAGGAATCACAAGTGCAAATTATTTAGCTGAAAAATTCAGAACAACTAATCAAAGGTAATATTAAACAGTAGAAAACTGAGCAAATATCATGTTCCCTTTCATGGGTTATATCTCTTTGACTACACAAAGCAAGAAGTTAGTAGTTTGAAACTCACCTGATTCATTTGACTTTAAGGCCTCTTTGATTTGCTGTTTAATTTTCATTGCTTCTTCAGCAGTCAAGTCTCCTTTCTTCAGTGTTACCACTTGAGGCTGCTCATCTTCCTTGTCACTGCCATTGTCACTATCATCATCTGCAAGGGGAAGCTGCTCTCTCTAGGAAAGGGAAATAAAAGCAATTCTGATCACCACTCCACATCACAACCGCTAAGGGTGGGCCAGTTCTCTTTGGCCTCACTTTTGCAGAAAGGTTAGTGGGGAGACTCTCTGACAGCTGTCAGTGCCAGGCCCTCCCAACTCACGTTGTCCAAATGGCACTCGAATTCCATCACTGAGACATAGCATCCCATTGAAAAAAAGCAGCATGGGAGCATGGGCTCCTTCAATTAAAGACCAAAGGAACTTGGAAGGTAAGAAAAGCCTTTTGTTCATTATCATCACTGTACAAGCACTGTCTGCCACACAACACTAAGGAAATCTTAAATGCAGGGGTCCCTTTGAACCTTCTGAGCTGTGCTCCAAACAGCCCAAAGGGAAATGTGGGACCATGGTGGCTGGGCTATCAAAGCTGCCTATGCAAATCACTGCAAGCAGCACTGACACAAGGAAGATCATGCTCCTGTTTCCACTCTCTCAAACTTGTGCTCTGAGACAGAATCATTTGGGATAAAATTTTATAAAAACAAACTTTCTGTCTTGGAAACCTCAGTGCAACAAACCTAAAGTTTGGCAATATAAGAGGAAATGAAAACTTCATTTTATAAGGAAGAATAGAGAGTATTACCGTAATCTACTGAATTTACTAAGAGACAGACAAAACACAATCTTTCTAGTGAAGTGAAACAGTTTGTACTAAATTTATTAAAGGCATACTTTTATCTGATATTCTAGCTCATAATTAACTTTTTTTTAATAAATCATTGTGACTATTACTTTACTGATCAGCCTGGAGAGGTTAGGTGATAAGGGCCTCTTCAGTTCAAGATCCAAAATATACTAGAGTTGAAGCTTAAAAGGCAATACAGGTAAATGGAATCAGTGGTGAAAATCAATACACTGCTTGTAATAGAAGCTATTTTCACAATCAACTTGTATATCCACTGTGGCACAAACACAATTCAAATCCAGGCCATGACAATGGGCCACTGGGAAGAGGGCTTTTCTCACTAGGTTAGTTTTGGCTACATACAGCTCAGGGTGGGATCATGCAAACATTTGTGCGAGTACAACTAGGTAAAAACAGAACTCCACAAACAGCACTTCCATAGCTTAAGTTTAAATTTCTTTAGTCATCAAAGAAAAACAACTTTACATGTGCTATACTACCAGAATGATGGGCTAATTTCTTAAGGCATCCTGTAAAATCCTAGAGGGAAACACATGCAAAAAACACCTTGGAAACAGAAGAAAAATGTGCCTCAGAAAGGCTGCCTTTTAACAAGCTAGGTCAAACTCTGTTGCCCCTACCATGCCTTCCTGGCCATCACACCACAGTTTGTGACCATTAACCTATGTTTGGGTTGAAAAGGAAATTAAAGATCATCCAGTTCCAACACCCTGCCATGGGCAGGGATACCTTCCACTAGACCAGATTGATCAAAGCCCCATCCAGCCCGGCCTTAAGCACTTCCGGGGATGGGGCATCCAGAGCTTGTCTGGGCAACCTGTTCCACTGTCTCACCCTCCTCACAGTGAAGAATTTTTCCCGTATATCTAATCTAAATCTCCCCTCTTTCAGTTTGAACTCATGTTAACTCCTGTCCAACACATTTTATTTTTTTTAACTATATTCTTAGAACACTTTTTTTCCCCCTTTCCCGCCTAGGCTTTGTAAGGGCCAGTTCAACTTCGGACACCACGGCTGTTTTCCATGCAGCCCCACGGGCCCCTCGGGCACTGACAGGCAGGAACTGTCTGTCCTGCAAGGCCACCACGGCAGCAATGCCCAGGGGGGCACTGCGACGTCTCGCTGTTGTTTAGAACCGCCAACACAGAAGCAAAGACAAGTTACAAGGCCTATTTCAGTCATTTTTAAGAGAGTAACAACTGCCCTACAGGGACAAAGCCCTGGAGCGCTGCTTCCGCACCGCCCACGACGGGGGTGGGTATCACAGCTCAGGAAGCGCCGTGAAGCGGGCGCTGCCCCTTCCCACCCCCGGGGCAGGGCGTTACCTTGGTGTCCACCGTGGGGCCCTCCCGATACCCGACCTGCCGCTTGAAGCGGCTGAGGAAGGCGGGCTCGGCCGGCCGCACGTAGGAGACCTGATTCCTCTTGCTCATGGCGGCCGCCCGCGCCCCCCCCGGGGCATCCCCGCGCTTCCGGGCGCCCACGACAGACCCGCCCCACTTCCGGAATGCCCCGGTACGTCACGGGGCGGGGGCACTCTCAGCCAATGGCGACGGAGAAGGGAGGGACGGCAATGGTGGCGCCCGCGCTGGCTTCAAGGAGGGGGCGGGGCCGCGCCGCTGAGCGCCAAATTCAAAGGCTCCGCCATCTTGGAGCACCGGGCGCGAGTTGCCGGTGCCGGCGGGATCATGGCTCCGGGCCTGAGGGGTGAGGGGGCACGGGCGGGAGGTGCCGGGGCCGGCGGGATCATGGCTCCGGGCCTGAGGGGTGGGGGGGCATGGGCGCCCGGGAGGGGCTGAGGGATGTGCTCCCATCGCGGGAAGGGGGGCGGGGCGGAGCGGGGACTAGGGACGGCTGTGCCGTGCGAGGGCATTACCCATGTGTGAGAACCAGCGGGGCCAGATGCGGCCCTGCTGGGGGGGGCCCGGTGCCCCACGCGTGGCCCCGGGGGTTCCAATGTGGAGTGCCCGCGGGCAGTGCCCTGCCCTCGGGGATGTCGGGGTACCCGAGGGTCGTCCCTGTACCAGAATCACGGAATGTTCTGAGTTGGGAGGGACCCATAAGGATCATCGAGTTCGACTCCTATGTGTGTGTCCGACAGAACACCCCAAAAATCACACTGTGTGCCTCAGAGCGTTGTCCAAACGCTTCTTGAACTCGGGTTTGGTGCTGTGACCATTTCCCGGGGGAGCCTGTTCCATGAACAGCCACCCTCTGGGGGAAGAACCTTCTTCTGGTATCCAACCTAAACCTCCCCTGATACAACTTCAGGCCATTCCCGGGGCTATGCAAGTACTTATCGGTCTGATTTCAGTCTTAAAATGCACTGCTTTCCTTGATACCTTACGCGACTGAATAAAAACAACTGTTTTAGAAGCTAAAACATTTCTCTGATGTGAGTCAAAGCAGGTAGGCTCACATAGCAGCAGGATATTTAGGTAGTATGAATGTTAAAGAGAAGAGTAGTGCCTTTACACGTTTTTATTATTTCTACTTTTAAAGGAATCATACTGCAGTAAAACCTGTGCACTATTAGAGACTTTATAAAGTCTTTATTATTGGACTGTTTCTGAGGAATCATCTTTCATTGCATTTTACGCATTTTCAAATGTGGTTGTGTTACTTAGCTAATATTTTGACTTTATTTTATATGTATATAGTTTCACGTCAGATTCACCCTTAAGTAAAAAATAAGTCCTCCTATCTACCTATGGGGTAATATGTGCCATCTCCTTGAAATGTGAAGCTACATAAAATGAGGCTCATATCACAGAATCAATTAGGTTGGAAAAGACCTCTGAAATCACTGAGTCCAATCTGTGACCAAACACCACCATGTCAACTAGACCATGGCACTAAATACCACATCCAGCCTCTCCTTAAACATTTGCAGGGATGACGACTCCACCACCACCGTGGGCAATGCATTCCAGTATCTCATCACCCTTTCTGTAAAGAACTTATTCCTGATGTCCAACCTAAACCTCCCCTAGTGCAGTTTAAGACTGGGTCCTCTTGTCCTGTTGCTTGTTGCCTGGTAGAAAAGGCTGGCTACAACCTTTCAGGGAGTTGTAGAGAGTGACAGAGTTGTAGGGGGCCTCCTCTTCTCTAGTCTGAACAACCTCAGCTCCTTCAGATGCTCCTGATAGGACTTTTGCCCCAGATAATGTAGAGGAGAGCTTTATGTATTACAGAGTGATCAATATTACTTCATAATAGTAAAAGGAACACAGCTAGTCAGTTGTGCAGGTTTAGGATATTGAGGTTTAGCAGTCGTATCAGTAAAGCTATTTCATTTTGTAATGGTTTGTCTGCGTTAAGTTTGCAATCTTTAAAATACAGTGGAAGATATAATACTACTAGCATTTATGTTTCTAATTCTCCAAAACACTTGCAAAACCTTATATACATTAGCTTAAGAAACTACTCATTGCACATACACTGACAAGTTTGTGCAAGGACTGGAGCTTTCTCTACCTCTGTAACAACTGCAGTCTTTCTGCCAAAGGAAGATTGTTACCAAGTATTTTTGTGCAGTTCTGATTTGTGCATGACATTTATATTTATAAGGCTCTCTGTTTATCTCCCTCTGTACTACTTACAGTATTTGCTATTTAAGCAGGTTTTTTGAGCAATAATTTTATCTTGTTTAATTTGTGTGTGTGTTTCACTTTCCTTTTACAGGAGATTTACGTGACTCTGCAATATCTTCGTTGAACTCACCTAGGTAAAGTAGTATTGGCCAGTTCCCATATAAGAATAATCACACTGCACAAAAAGTGCAAACAAAATCTAGTATGACTTTGTGAAATAATTTAAAGCTTTTTATTTCAGTCTTTTGCTGCACAAGATTGTTGCCTTTCTCTCCTATCTTCCTTATAGGTTTAAAAAGAGTTTCTTGTAATAAAACTGTTGCTCTGAGGTGTTGGGTTCCTCTTGGAATGCTGCTGTTCAGTAAATTCTCATTTGTCAACAAACTCTGCAACTGGACTCCGAAATTTATCTGTAGAAATATTCCACTAGGAACTCTAATTTTGTGAGGAAGTCTTAAACCTTAACAAAAAACCAAAAAGCCCTCCTCTAAATACATGCTGTTTGTGCCACAACTCAGAATAATGTTATTCAATGAAAACATATTCGGGAAGTTAGTTTGGTGTGTCTTAAATCCAGTTAACATCTTCCCTTTCTCAGCTGCTGCTTGTGTTTTTAGCCCTTTCCTCGGCCACTCCCCGGCTGCATATGTCAGTCATGAAGACCCTTTCCCACTTTTAAAACTATTCTCTTCCTTTCTCTTTAATGTCTCAGAGTTTTTTTTTTTATTTTTTAACTTAACACGGAGTCTTTTTTCTCCGTGGTCTTTTTAGGCAGCACTTGTATACTGAAAGTAAAAATCAGTAGCAGTTATAACACCCTCCTGCTATAACTGCCTTTTGGGAAAGAATGAAGAAAGGTAAATCCAAGCTTGTTACCACTTCATGTAAAAATTTATAATTCTTTAATATTTTGTGGGTATATTGGTTTTATTCCAGAACTCCTCAAAGCTTTAATCTAAGTCGTGCCCAGTTACTTATTCAATCTACAGTTATCCCTTGATAAATGCTACAGTTATCCCTTGATAAATGCTACATTTATCCATTGATAAATGTGATGAAGGGTTAGGGACTTGCTATGCCTTATTTGACTCATTGATCAAGAATTGGTACTTCATTCCCTTCCTGCGAGGAGCAAAGAAAAACGCTAATAACTTTCCTGGTGGACTGTAGCATCAAGTGCTCCATTTGTCTATTAAAACTTTCAGTAGTAAGAAGGATGCTTGAAGCCCATAGTCTTAGAAACTAGTGAAACCTTCATTACAACACTGGTTTTATATATCTCAAGTTCGCTGTGAAATGTGTTCTTTTAGAGCTAAACTTACATGCAACAGCAATAAATTCCAGTAACTGCATGTTCTTTGTTTTTTAAATCTGCCACACTTTTACCTTTAATAAACCTTGTAGTGAATTGATGTTTAGCTAGAAATAGTATTTCAGGAGAGACCCTTGTATGACTTCACATGCGTAATCTGATTGTTGTGATTATATTTTATCAGACAGCTGATAGATGTATTTTGAAGCAATCTAATGCATAAAAATTCATTTAGTGTTGAAGGTGATGCTATCAAAGTTTTTGTGAGGGTGCGTCCCCCTTCAGACAGAACTGCATTAACCGATGGAGATCAAGGCTTGTGTTTATCTGTTCTTTCATCAAATACCATCCGCCTGCATTCGAAGCCTGAGCCAAAGATCTTCACTTTTGATTATGTTGCAAATATGGAAACGACACAGGTAATCACTTCCAGAATCTCGTATCTATTACAGTTTTTCCCCAAGTTTTGGCAACTCCTAATGCTAAGCCTTTCTGCAGATGTCGTGCCTTAGGTGTAATTTTTTGCAGTGGTCAGATTGGTAACACATTGTTATAGTACAGAAATGCTGCATGAAATTTTGCTCTTTAAATAATTTTGATGTGGGGTTTTTTTAATTGATAATTTCTTTGATTAAAGTTTGCATTAAAATTGAAGTTTACATTTGTAAATGTTACAGTAACACTATAGAAAATAAATGTGCCTGTTGAGACAAACATAAAAATAACTGGCAGTTAGTAGCTGACATTAAAGATGTGATTTGTATTTAAGGAACTTATGAGTTTATCTTCTGTTTGCTTCAGTTCTCTTAATTTCCTTTAATTTCTGTCAGAAAACCCAAACCAAACCTCCCAAAACCCTCACCTGCTGTAGGCTGTTATTTGTAGCTAGGCTCTTCTTGCAAGATGAGGCTAACAATTGTACAGGTTTGTTGAATGTGCAGTGACAAATGTTAGAAGTTAACTAGATTTGATAAGTGTCATCAGGCTCAGTTTTGACATACTGATGATATAAACTTCATAACCACTGGATCAAAATTAATATTGTATATTCAAAAGCTGTTACTCTGATGCTGAGTTGTTGTATTTTTCTTTCAGTTTATCAAGGAATACAGTTTTGTCAGAGGGAGTGATTTATGTGATGAGGACTTAGGATATGTTGTTTTGCTGTGATAACTCCAGGGGTCATTGTACATATCTAATGTTAAGGAATGCATCTGTTTTATACACTGTAAAGTTATGACACGGGAAACACTGATATAAAAGAGACCGAAACAAGTGGTGCCAAGTGCCTTCTCTCCCTTGTCCCCAGGAGTCCGTATTCTCAAGTGTGGCTAAAAATATTGTTGAATCTTGTATGAATGGCTACAATGGAACCATCTTTGCATAGTAAGTCATTTCATAGCAATTACAGTATTTCATTGCCTTTGCAACATTTGAGGAGATTGTGCTAATGAATAGTTGTGGTTTTAAGAGCCAGAGCCTGCTTAATGTTACAGTAAACTTTAGAAGTGCTTCCTTCTGTTGCACAACATAAGGAATGTTCTTGCAACATTGAATAGTACTTCTTACTCCTCCTCTGGAGGAATCTATTTGCAGGTGTTATGCTTCTAATACTTACAGCTCATAATGTGGATTGCAAACTCATTTCAATTTTACTATTATTTGTCTAAAAAGTAGTTTTATTGTACTATTAAAGAGAAAACTAGTTATTTTCAGTATATGCATAGTAAAATGGAATGAAAATTACTTTAGCTTGATATTTGGACAGCTCGGCTCTTTAGTGACTCTTAGCTGCCTGTGGGAAAATTCATTAATGATAGTTTTAACTTTCAGAATGTTTTCAAGGTAGAAATATATCTGTGACTAGGAGTATGAATATCCTTATATTAACTCAATATATTTTCATTTTGAAAACCGATGAAGCACTTTGGTCAAGAAATGCTGATTTACAGGGCTAATCAAATCAAAACTGTACTGGTTTTTAGCCTAGCACAGCTTTTGCAAAACTGTGAAGTCCACTTTGTTACAATAAACAAATGGGAAATGAAGTGAAATTGCCCTGAAGTTTCTTTAGCATAATTAGTAACTACACTAAAAAACCAAAAACAGCTCTAAAAGAAGAAATACTTCTAAGTCAAATGTAACCTTTTGTACACTACTAAGTGACACAAAACTCAAAAGATTGACCCAAAAATTAGTTAATTTATACATCTGAAAGCCTTCATTTTAGTGCTAAATTCCACTATTTAACTTTCTGAGAGAAATAAGGAAGAAAATGGTGGGTGGTGGGGAGACAAAAGGTGATTTATCCCAAGAAATTTCTTAGTAAAATTTGCTGTTCTACTTTTATACTTTTCCAGCTGACTGATTTCTCAACTTGCCTCTATGTCTCTTTACCTTCAGTTTAGAAGAATCTTTGTTTGTTTGTTTTGAGCTTTGAGTTTTCCTTAAAAGATGCAGATTAATGAAAAACTCAGAGCCAGAATAAAGCTTTATCTAACTTTTTTTTTTCCCTTTTGTTAGTGGCCAGACGGGGTCAGGAAAAACTTTTACTATGATGGGTAAGTGCACGAGAAGGATTAATCTTTCAGTGGCTTCTTAACTTTTTTATCTCGAGTTGAAATGTTGTATTGCTCAAACACCAGGGATAATTTACATTTTCGTGTTCTTGTAGATAACTCTAGGAAATGGTGTAGTGCTCAGTGCTTTATATCAAAAGAGTGAAGTACAGGTACTCTCCTAAATATTTTTGAAGATCTAGATTTTTTTTTTTGCTGTTTTTAACAGGAGAGAATTTTTTCAGTTAAATAAAACATTTTTAGTAAGTTTCCTCAAAATTATTATTCTGCTGGTTTCCATTTTTGACTGATATCCCTTGCATGTGTAGAAATATATTCTAGTATGCATAGACCCATGTTCTAGTATGGGTCTTCCATATTAAAATATGCTGAGATTCTCAAAATAACTGTTTGCTACCCAACTAGACATTTAAGGCCTCTCTGTGTGTGAAGGAATCCCCTTGTAATCCTATTCTTCATGTAGTGGTGATTTTAAATGCATCAATCATAGAATCACAGAATTATTTGGGTTGGAAAAGACCTCCACGTTCCAGTCCAACCTTCAACCAATTACCACTGTGTCAACTAGACCATAGCACCAAGTGCCATGTCCAGGTGTTTCTTGAACACCTATAGGGATTGTGACCCCACCACCTTCCAGGGCAGCCTGAGCCTCCCCTGGCACAACCTGGGGGCATCTCCTCTCATCCTGTCACTTGTTGCCTGGGGGAGGAGGCCAATCCCCACCAGGCCACAACCCCCTTTCACGTAGTTGTAGGGAGCAATAAGGTCATCCCTCAGCCTTCTTTTGTCCAGAATAAACAGTGTTGTGCTTGACATTAGAAAGTTATTGAAATAACTAAAACCATTTTGGCTGATATTTTTGAGGACTACATAGAAATTAAGTAAACACAGGGACAAATCCCCCCCCTCTTTCTCGTTCTTCAAATCAGTATTAAGTAGCTGTATTGGTATATCTGCACATCTGTGCATGTTTCCTATGGAAGCCCAAATAGCTGATGCTAGTTTAGACTTAAGTAGCCTATGGACAGGTAAAATAAGCCTTCATAAGCATTGTTTAGACTATATTTTACTTTGATTATGGAGTATTATCTTAGATCTTGAAAGTTGATTTTATTGCAGTTCTTCTGTAGTTTTGTCGTAAATTGATTGACTAAATGCGGTTGCTGAAATCTTCTGTAATGACATCTTGAAAAGGTGAACCATTACTCTTGAGGTAGTACTAATAATTATTTTTTTTAATTAAAAATCTCTTTAGGACCATCCGATTCTGACAATTTCACTCACAGTCTGAGAGGTGTAATTCCACGGAGCTTTGAATACTTATTTTTTCTAATTGAGCGGGAAAAAGAAAAGGTACATTTATTTTATACTTATTATTGCAGTGAAAGTAATGTCTCAAAGTAAAGATTAGCTAAGGCTGATAAACCGTGTATGCAGCCATTAAATTACTAAGATTATTGCCATCTTGCATCAAATTTGTTAATGAGAAACACTTGCATCTAGGAGTCTACCAAATTATAGTACAGTTTCTTCAGACACAAGTGTGCTTATATTTTGAGTCTAAAAGTGCAAGTAGGTTTCTGGATGTTGGCTGTCATCTGGGCAACAGAAATGTACAGTATACAGAATATATATGCAAACTAGTAGGTTTAGATACGTGTGAAAAGAGACTGGCTGCCATACAATGCCAGACTTAATAAAACCAATCTGTTTATAATGTAAATTACTGTGTTTTTTTCAGGCTGGCAGTGGAAAGAGTTTTCTCTGCAAATGCTCATTTATTGAAATCTACAATGAACAGATATTTGACTTGCTAGATTCTGCTTCAGCTGGACTCTTTCTCAGAGAACACATCAAGAAGGGAGTCTTTGTTGACGGTGCTGTTGAACAGGTGTTGTCATCTGCTGCTGAAGCATACCAGGTATTTTTTGTCACTTTTTAATGTTTGGATTATTTATCTTGATGTTTATTTGGTAAATATTCCTCTGATTAAAGCACATTTTTCTTTCCACAGTGTCTGTGATGCCTTCTTCCCCTATTTCCGTACTCTACAACACAGTGTAAAATAGCTGTTTCTAGGCAATGCTTCCTGACTATCCCACACCTGTAATAAATCATATACAGTTCTGGAGTTTGGAATATATGAATTGCAATTACAGTAACCCTTCCCTAGTGCTTACCCTACACATCTCCGAAATAGCAACAGAAAACTACATTTTCTGCTAATTGGACAGTGTGTGTTCCAGAATTGTCAGATTTATTTCTCCATGAATGATACACATATGCATACTAGTTATGTGACTTCAAATTTTTTTTTTTTTTTTCTTCGAGTACTGCTAACATACACCAGTATTGAATATGTTATGCTTTCAAACAGCAATGGTACTTTTGGAGGAAAGAAGTGAATAGTGTAATTAATACTTCTATTAATCTATATTTTTCACTTTTAAAATACTTCTATTGGAAAATAGTCAGAGTCCTTGTTCTTGAGATTTTTGAAAGCTGTTGCACTGAAATATGCCTACTACTGCTTATGTCACCTGTGTGTAAACTACAGTCTGAGAGACTTGATATTATCTGTTGTCTTTGTCATGCTCAGGTATTAACTACGGGCTGGAGAAACCGTCGTGTGGCATCGACCTCAATGAACAGAGAATCCTCAAGATCACATGCAGTTTTCACTATCACAGTGGAATCCATGGAGAAAAACAATGAGGTTGTTAACATTCGGTCTTCCCTGCTCAACCTGGTGGATTTGGCAGGATCCGAGAGACAGAAAGACACCCATGCAGAAGGGCTGAGGTTAAAGGTTAGTTCCGTAACATCTTTGCTACCTTCGTCTTTTCAAATGTACTGCCCTGTTCCATCCTCCAAATCCATTCACCTTTGTTCTCTTCGCTTTTTCATTTTTTAGGAAGCAGGTAACATAAATCGATCACTAAGTTGCCTGGGCCAAGTAATCACAGCACTTGTTGATGTGGGTAATGGAAAACAGAGACACATTTGTTACCGGGATTCCAAGCTCACTTTTCTGCTACGGGTAATATATATCTGGATTTTATGTGCTACTTAGAATGTAGAAAAAATATTTAGTTGGGTTTTTTTACTGTAAAAAGCTGAACTCAAGTACTTTATAGTTGCTTCAATATTGGGCAAGCAAAACAAAGCTTGAAAAATATCTTTTTAACCTAAACAGACTTCTAGTCAATTTATGGCTGTTAACTGAAGACAAATTTATTTATGCTTATAACCTCCTATTACATCTTTGCAGGTTTTAAAGAAAAATAAAATAAGCACACAGTTTCATCCCTATAATTCGGGAAATACTGTGTATCAAAACATCATATTTAGAGACGTGTTGAAACATTTGACATGCTTTCCAGAATTAGCCTATGTGTGCTTTAGTGTTGATCTGATGTTAAAGAGTTAGATAAATTTACAATTTCCTACCTGAGAGCCTATAGGCTTTTTTCCAGATGAACAGAAAACAAAGACAGAAGCAGTCAAAGATTTATGGACTCACCAAAATTCTGTGAAAAGTAATGAATATCTGTAATGTATTTTTGTATTATAGTACTAGTACATAATACAGTATTTGTATTACAGCAAAATATTGTGATCGCAGCAAAATTTCTCAATCATTCCATCCCAGTTCTACATAGATCTTAAATTCATGAAACTCTGAAGAATTATGTTCTTCCAATGCAACCCAAAATACATAGAAACTGGAAGAGAATTGCAACTGTTTGAGCTGCTACTTTAAGTGGTTATTTTTTTTAGGTGTCTGTACTGCAAAGAAATCCATAAACATGACCTTCTCTGTTAGAGAGAGAGAGAGAGAGAATGATGTCGAGGCTTGTAGACTATTCTGTAGCACTAGACTTTTAGTTTTAGGTATAACTGCTGCCTTCTCCAGAGATTTGAGAGCTACTTGTTTAACAGCACAGAAATATCCAGAGACGTGCATGTAGAATGGATAGGTTCATTTTATATCCTTGATCAAGAATCTGTTGATTTGTGATGTTGTTTGTTTGGCAATTGCCACCAGAAGGAAGATAGATTGGAACAATCTACAGGCTAGGTGATGTTCAAAGTAGTGCTAACAAAGTGAAATATCTACTTTATTCCCTGCATATTTTTCTATTTGTTTGGATTTTTTCCTCTCCTGCTCTTCAGATGTAAAAAGTATCTCAAATTGTTAAATAATACATTTAAATAATTGTTAAATAAAATTCCAATTTATTTGGAAACCCAAATAAAGTCTTTATTTACAGTCACATCCTTTATATCCACATTTGAAATAAAATCTGAGAAACTTCCCTAGCATGGATATTTGTTAAATGAAATTCTTTCTGCAATTTGTTCAAAATGATACACAGTTGCTCTTAGGTTAGAGCTCTTAGCTCTTGGTTTTCTGTTGTTACCAAAAACATGCATGTAAGACTAACTTCCTTGTTTTTAAATAGGATTCCCTTGGTGGTAATGCAAAAACGTGTATCATTGCAAATGTTCATCCAGGATCCAAGTGTTTTGGTGAAACTCTGTCCACTCTTAATTTTGCTCAGCGAGCAAAGTTGATTAAAAACAAGGTAAGAGAGTTACTCGATGTGTTTATTGGAGCAACAAGCAGTTTCTTGTCATTTAGCCTACATATCTGGAAGCAGGGTAGCTTCATTGAAATACTCCTGTGCTTTCACTAATTTAAATTGATTTAGCTTATTAGAAAGCACTAAGTTTGCTTTCTAATTTTTTTTAATGACCGATTATTTTTGAAAAGGGCTTGTTTGCTCTTGATTATGAAGAGAGGACAACATCTTGGAACTAGGTAATGGCTGACAATAGCATGTATTCATTGCTTGTTCTCAGAGCACTTAACTGGAAAAGTAAAAAGTACTGAAAATTAAAATTGTCATAAAAATTTTTGATTCAATGTTATTTCAGTTATCTAGTTTTATATATACGCTAGTACCCAAAATGTAATTTCTCATGGGTTTTGAAAGTATCTTGGCATTTAGCTGAAACTGTCTCTGATGTATACTGCTTTGTTGGTCAAAAAGCTCCAGACAAAATTCTGCAGAAAATATTAAATACTTTAATTCTATCCCAAGTGCTGCTTACTGGTTTCTTATTAAATGGAACACTGCTTTTCCCCTAAGTTTTTCTTTTCCTAAGATAGGAAGACTTCTCAGTAGCTTTGTTGCTTGGTGTTCTCTGAGTTTTATTCTGTAAGATTTTTATTTTTACCTTTTCCTAATTTTCTCATATTTATGAAAGGCTGTGGTAAATGAAGACACACAAGGAAATGTGAGCCAGCTGCAAGCTGAGGTCAAGAAGTTGAAAGAGCAGCTTGCTCAACTTACTTCAGTGCCATCTGTGCGCAGTATTTCTGTATCACAAGGTAAGAGCTGGGGGTGAGGAAGAGAGATTTTGCTACATCTATAGCCTGGAGGGTTGAGGCCTTCATTAAGTTTCTGAACAATTTATATTTTTGTGGGAACTGACTTACAGAGGTTGTATTTATCTACCTTACAACTTTTGATTGCAAGGTAGTAAGTGTTGTCTTGTAACTTCTCCTGTGTTCCTGAGTGAACTCTGTCTTGACCTTGCCAAGTAATACAAGATACAGCAATAGAAGTTACTACAGAAGTTAGAAAGCTTTGTCTAACATAAAGCATCTGTGGTTGAGGTTTCCTAAGGAAAAAGTACTTCTTTGCTTGCATACACGTTTAACCAGTAAAAACAAGTCAGTAATGATGTAAGACACTGCATCACTGTTCATAAATATACGAATATTGACAGAGGGAGGGCTCAACGTTTAGACCTGCCGTAGAGTTCTGAGGGAAAGCAAGTGATGGTGCTTAAACACTGAGGAGGAGTTTTGCGCAAAACTTAATGTATCAGAGCTGTGTTTGTTCTATGCATTTAAATTATGTTTGTAATAGTTGATCACACAAATATAAAATCTGCTTGCTAGATACTCTAAAAACATGATGTCATTTTAAAATATATTAAATTACAATGGGGTAGTTATTATGCACCTAGATACTGTGGTGATTAGTATTCCATAAATAAGTAGTCCTGTCTGTGTGAGGATATTCAGAAAAGCTATTTCAAATTAATTTCTAAGTGGATTATTAAACCCTTTAAATCCCTTGTGTGGACACTTTCCTTCCAGAGTAAGCCATTAATTGTCCGTATAATTCATGCTTATTTTCCTGAATTTCCTTCTCATAAACCAGTCAGTCCACTTTTAATATGTACAAACAGTACTAATAATGCTAATAATGGCTTAGTGTTATCAAATTAATTTCAGAGGGATTTTGCATTTTATAGATATACTTAGCTGAATGGACTGATTCTTTCATTTTAATAAAAGTTCATTGCAAAGCCATTCAATGCTTGCACAACTTTGTTAATTATACAATTATGTATATTAGCTCTGTTCTTTATCAGCACTTGCAGGTGACTAGGAATTACTGTCTACACAGTAGACTCTGGATATGGCATGTGATATTTGTAGAGGAATTACACTGTTCGAAGAATTCATTTAAATGTTCTTTTCAGAATTGTCATTTTATATATGCAGCAAAACCGGGTTAACTAGTATTTTAATAAATATGGCATTTGTTTCTTTGACTTCCCCTACAGATGCTGTTGAAAAAGGGAAGAACAACATAAATTACATGAACAATTTTATTGAAGCAATGTTGTTCTGGGAGAAATCAGAAGGTGAAAAGAAGGTAATATTTCAGCACTAATATTTCTAAGTGCATTCAGGGTACTCTCTGGTGAGAGACCAGTGAGCATATTGAAACTGACTCTCTTAATGATTTTCTTTGGGTTTGAATAAAAATACTCTGTCCAAAGCTAACAAGGTTTAGTAACAAGGGAACTTAGTCAAACGACATTTAAGATAAAATCTGTAGTGCTCAGGAGGACTACAAAGATGTTATGAGGTTATGGAGGGAGAAAACTAGTAAGGCCAAAGCCCAAGTTGAACTTAATCTGGCTACTGCCATAAAATGCTTCTATAAATACATTAGCAACAAAAGGAGGGCTAAAGAGAAACTCCATCCATTATTGGATGCAGGGGGAAACATAGTGACAAAGGCTGAGGAAAAGGTTGACGTACTTAATGCCACCTTTGCCTCAGTCTTTAACAGAACCAGAACAGTTGTTCTCCAGGTACCCAGCCACCTGAGCTGGAAGACAGGGATGGGAAGCAGAATGAAACCCCCATAATCCAAGGGGTAATGGTCAGCATTCTGCTACATCACTTAGACACACACAAGTCTGGATATTTGGAAAAAATTCTTCCCTGAAAGGGTTGTCAAGCATTAGAACAGGCTACCCAGGGAAATGGTTGAGTCGCCATCCCTGAAGGTATTTAAAAGACATGAAGATGTGGCACTTAGGGATGTGGTTTGGCTGTGGACTTGGTTAGAGCTGGGTTCGCAGTTGGACTTGATGATCATAAAGGTCTTTTCCAACCAAATGATTCTATGCTTCTATTCTGTCTTTCAAATTCCAGCAAGTCATAGGATAGCTTTCATAGTATGTTCAGTTTTAGGGCGTTGTTTATTGGATTTTCTAATAAGAAAAAATTGAATTGAACAACAAACTTCTATTTCACTTAATTTTGATTGTGCTTTTTAGTATTTGGGTCCACAGTGTGTTTTTTGAAGCAAACCTCTCAGTCATCCTCATTTTACTGTGCTTCGGTCATGGTGTAATACTGAAACAGCCAAAATGGATTTTATTTTTCTTTTTTTTTTAAAGAAAATTAACTGATATAGGCACTCTACTGGTCTGTATCTGATGTGCTTAACGGAATACTTAGTCTACCCAATCATATTGGAATTTCTAAGTACAATTTTTGCAATGTGTGTGACTTGGGTTCTTAGTATGAGCTTTGCTCTCTTATGAATCTGCTGCAAATGACAGTCTGTGTATTCACATAATTACTGCTAACTGAGTTTTGCATTATTTGTCTGCCTGTGCATATGTATGTGATATGTGCACCTTAGAAATTCACCTAGTGTAACTGCTGTTTTCCCACTAATCTGTATATGTACTTTCTAAGAATTTATTAGAAAAAGTTGCTCAGCTAGAAGATCTGTGTGCCAAGAAGGAAAAATTTGTTCAGTCCAATAAAATGATAGTTAAATTCCGAGAAGACCATATTGTTCGCTTGGAGAGATTACATAAAGAGGCTGGTGGAATTTTATTGCCAAAAGAGCAAAATGATCTCCTTAGTGACTTGAGGGAGGAAGTGCAGACACTCAGAGAACAGGTAAGTCTTTGGTTTTTCTTTTCTAGAACCATTTTCTTTTGTGAGAATAGCTTGTGTAATGGAATTCTGTGGTGAGTGGATAGTCTTTTTAGGAAAGAAAAGGATTGGGTGGTGGCTTCCTTTAACTCCAAGCATCTCAAATGTATGGAGTTTCCCTACAAAGGGACAATGGGTGGGTTTAGAGCTTGTGAGTTTGCATAAGAGGAGAGGTGATGTAAGGGTGATGTTATGCTTGGGAGCTGGCCACAGGCCACCTTTTCTGGGTTAGGTAGAGGACTAAATATCCTTTCAGCAACTCATAGAAATGACAAATCCTCATTCTTATAGGAGGCTTTAAGCTATATGACATTTGTTGAAAAGGGAAGACAGCAGGATGCAAGTAATGCAGCAGGTTTCTGAAGGATAATAACACAGATGCCAGATGGACAAATAAGGGGTGATGTGGTCCTGGAGTTGTTTGAAGAAGGCAAATAGCAAAGTACATACCTAAGGCTTCAGGAGAGAAAGCTTCAGGTTATTCAGGTATCTGGCAGGTGTGGTTTCATTTGTGAGGCAGTTTTGAACAACAGAAAAGCTCAAGAGAGAAGGCAAGTTCTTGAAAAAACAATTTCCTTCAAGCACAAGTAGGAAAAAGGAATAAATGTCTTGAAAAAATAGCATGAATCCATAGCTCATAACTGAGCTTTGTGGTAAAGGGATGGGATGGGGAGATGCAGAAGTCAGGACGGTCCTTTAATGTTATAGAAACATTACTATGGCATGCAAGGCCAGTGTTAAGAAAGCCAAACCTAAAAAAGGATGTCAAGAGCAGCAAGGAAAGCCTCTACTGCTTTATTACTAGTGGAAGAGTAAACACATAAGATGTAAGCTCACTGTCTTGTTTTGAGAGTAGATTCCAAGGCAGTAAGAAAACAAACAAAAAAAGAGGGCAGTTTTAACTACTGTTGGGAATACCATTTTTCCTCTTCCATTACAATTTAATGCTTATTAAAGGTACTAGAGTAACAGCTAGGAAGGTATAGCATTGTCTGAAAAAAATGTTGAATAAAATATTGCTTATATTCACAGATGGAACAACACCCACGAATTGCAAAGTATGCCATGGAGAACCATAACCTCAGAGAGGAGAATAAAAAACTTCGTTCTTTACAGTCAGTTAAAAAGGCTGAGGAAATTGATGCTCAGACCATCACAGAGCTAGAAAAAGCTTTTTTGGAAGCTTCAGCCAAAGAGAAAAATACTGGAGGTAAAAATACGCTAATTTTTTTCAGCTAAGTTACGTTTACTACCATATTTCTATTGTGTGCTGCATAGTGTTGAAAATTACTGTCGATGTACTTTTGCCTTCTTCAAAGTGATATGTGAAGACTGATAAAACAAGTTTACTTCATTTTATTCATAGTGGCCTTCAAGCAATAGGGAATTTGGATTTGCATCTTGTGAACACCATTTATAATTTCATTTTGTGTTCCTTAGTTGTCACGAAGACTGCAGTAATATTAATTAGTCTATTGGTTTTCATGTGGACTGCTGCTAATACCTGTTTTCGTCAATTTAATTGCTGCTGTGCTGTTCAAAAGCCCTAATGCTTTCATTTTAGTAAAACTTAAAATATTGGAGCTACTCTGTGATTTCAGAGGGTATATGTTTGTTCTTTAGGTCATCGTTTATATTCCACCACCATATCAGCAGAAGGCAACTCTCTGGCATCTGTTGAAAGGCTGAAAGCACGCCTGCTACAGACTCAAACTGAACTGGCAAGTTCAAAGCAAGAATATGAAGAATTTAAAGAGCTAACCAAGTGAGACAAAACAGTATAGAATTGTCTGTAATTAAATGTCTTTAAGTAATTATTTATATTGCTTTTTAAAAGTTAATCTCGAATCCTGAACGTACAGTCTAAATTTGTTCTTTGCAAAGAGAGGGCCAGGTTAAGAGCAATGCCATGCACACAGAATGTGTTCCTGGTGAACATAGTTCCTCCCAGACTAGGGAACAACCATGATTCAATCTGAAGGCATGGCTGCACTGTTGCAGATTTCTTTGTCTTTTCCAAAGCCACTCTTTGTACTAAGATGCAAAAAAAAAAAAGTGCTTCACAACACGCAGGAGATTGGACATACCCTGAAATTCTGATAGTCACCACCTGCTTAACAACACAGGGAGAGTTTGGCTTAGTTTCTACATTGAGCAAGTATTTTTTAATAATTGAATTATTACAGATGAAAGCAGTGACAAGAACTAAGAGTTGATGGGGTTGAGTTTTTAATATAACCACTTTAAGAATGCAGGTTTGAGTCACCATACATGTAGAATCCAAGTACCCCAGAAAATTTTGGCTAACCTCTCAGTTAATGTTTTTGTCTCTGCTTCAAAGATTTTTTTTAAGAAGGCAAAAATACCACTGTCTTGAAACTTGTTATTGGAACAGAGATTTAATTCGAATTAGCCCGAAGACATGGTGTCAGTAGTACATTTATGTCTGTTTGCTTTGATATCTAACCATGAGATAAAGGTCTACTTTGTCCTTACTAATGTAGTAAAGAATTTCCTGTCATTGTTCTTCTTGAGGGCAGCACAAGATAATGTGAAAGGCCTGACTAATACCTTTAGTGTACATATATTCATATGCAAGTGACTAAAACATGACTTTGACTTGATTAACCCCATTTCTGAAAAATTCGGGTCTTATTACTGGAGATACAAGAAAAACCATTGCATTTCCAGCAAATGTAATGCAAACTTGGAAAGCAAAAGGGACCTGATATTTTTTTATATGTATTAATTTTTAGCTTGAACCTAACATTGTTGCTTTTTATTGATTTTAGTGAATCTAGAGTGTAATTTGAAAAGCATCAAGCACAAGATGGTTCCATTTTTGCCTCCCCACTTTTTTTTTGCAAAGTAGCTTTTAATGTTCTTTTTGCTTACTCAGACAATTGTACAAATCTGTATTTTTATTCTTAGATTTCCGTGTAGCAAATCCTATGAAATTCATAAATAATAACGTTACAACCTACTGAGGTTATCAATTCAACAGTCCCATCAATTGTCCCGTATGATTAATTACAATGGTCTGTTTATATCTTCATATATTAATTACTTTATTTTCCTGACCATTAAATATATTCCTATTTTTATGTATTTCACGTTTTGTGCATGTCTTGCTTTCTTGATAGTATTATGCATTTTATTATCAACTACTGACATTTTCATAGTGTTCAGTCAAACAGCAATGTGTTTTTAAGCCTATGGAGTCACTAAATTACACTAAATTTTGAACTTGTTTCCAGTTTCAGAGTAACTGGATGCTTAATTTTACATGCAGGTGTAACTATATGCTGTAAGTGTACAAGCTGAGTATAGTAACAATTCACAAAAATCAATGTATGCTTATTTTTCTGCTGTCTAATAGCAGTTAGAACTAAACTTACGGAACTCTGTTCCATAAGTTTTGTTGCAGATGCCAAAAACATGAGGGAAAGTGATAGAACTGCCAAAAGATGAAATAGCATGTTTCCATTTGTCTGTAGACTTTGACCCTACCATTATGTCACTAATGCACAACTATCACAGTAACAGCATGTAACTCTGCAAAATACCTAATGAAAAGTATTCCTAAATTTCTGCTCAACTGTTGGATTTCAGTTAAAGTACTCTCGGAGGGCAAAATAATCTTAACAGAGCAGCATTTCCCCAAAAAAAAGGAAGTCTTTAAAGGATTTTCTTTAATCCTGGCAAGCTCCAGTTCAGACTTCTCATATAACTGGATAACATTTTTAAAGCTGAAAACCATATTGGTATGGGTGATATCACTTTCTCATAAAAGGAACTGCAGAGCTCTCAGCTTATTTCTTACCGTGTAATGGATTTTTTTCTGACATGTTTAGTTATCCATCTGCTTGCTTCATTATGCAAGCACAAATAAGCTTCTTAGCTTTTTAATTTTCTATACATTATTTTTACTTTTTAATACAGAAGTGATGACTTTCTTCTCAAAATAGCGCATTTCAATGTTTGGGCAAGAGTTCAACTGCAGTTTGCTTATTGGCAATGCTGCAACGTATTCTTGCTGATGGAAGAGCATACTGCTGGAATAGTTTTGACAGTAGTAAAATACTTCCTAAACAGGAAGAAGCATATGGAACTGGAATCAGAGCTTCAATCCCTTCGCAAAGCAAACCAACATCTTGAAAACATTCTGGAGGCAACCAAAGCACACAAGCGCCGAGAAGTGTCTCAGTTGCAAAAGCTGCACAGAGAAAGCCTTAAGGTATGAGAATAAGTTTATTTAAAGCCGTACATACTTACTCCTAAGTTTTATGAGAATACAGACAGTCATTTGTATGATCCCTTAACCTAACTAGTGTTCTGGAGAGTTCTCCATATGCAATAAACCAAATAGGCTACTTGTTGTTCTGAAGTGTTGGCTGAATGACTTGCTGCTGTAATCAGATGACAAATCTGAAAAAGTGGTAGTGGTTTAGAACTAAGCACTTTGAGCATTTTATTTCATTATTCTGCTTATAGAATTATGAAGTACAATACCACACAAAGGCTTGATTTCATTTTATAGTTAACGTAAAGACTTCTTTGTAATCTTTATAACAGAACATAACCACTCCAACTAAAGCTTACCAGCTAAGGTCTCGTCTAGTGCCACGAATAAGCCCAGATTATAATTCTGAAGATTTTCAGTGTTCTGAAGAGATGCTGGATGACATTCTGAAAGAGCCAGTTCCTCCAGAGATGAGTGAACAAGCATATGAGGCCATTGCTGAGGAGCTCAAAGTGGCACAGGTGATTGTTCTGAATAAAAACTGAAGTGTCTGTATGTGTAACTTTATAAGAGGGTGGGCTTTGGCATGAAATACTTCCCCCTGACCAAATATATTTTAATTTGCACGGGAAACTGAAGCACTTCATGAATACTTAATATGAAACAGTTCTCTAATTATACATTGTATGTGAAAGAGGATTTACAACAAAATACTGAAAGGGATTTGAGAGTTGAATATCCTAAGTAGTTTAAGACATACACGGCATTTGTACTTTTACTTTTTTAACCTGATAATTTATCCCTGAGGAGTCCCCGTTATAAGTCCCTGTGACAGTTACATTTGGAACAATATACAAGCTTAATATATAATACAGCATTATTTTAAGAAACCTGCCACATAATGCTTGTCCACCATTAATATTAATTGCCTTGTAACGGGCAGTCTTGTCACGTAGAAGAGCTCTATAGAGTTATCTGAACTACTCTCTAGAAGCTGGAAATAAGTTCAGTGCATGTGAACCCCTGGCACAATAGGCAAACCCTCTCTTTGATTCTTACTATAGTGCAGAGAACCTCTAAGAAATTTAGCTACTGTATATTTTGAATAATTTTCTTTTTAAAGCCTTATTTCTCCAAGATAAACACGTGTCTGAAAAGTAATTGTTTACAGGATTCAGTCCTTGTATTCCCTGATGGATTTTCCTGTGTTTTGGCAGTTCAGTTAGAAATAGGAGAAATCAGCTACTTCAGATACCAGTTTATTTTTTGAGTGTTCTGTTTTCTGTTGGTTCAGGTCATAAATATAGAAACTTGTTGACATTTTTATATTTAATATGCACAGACTGCCATATGGCATGTGAGAATAAGTGGAAGATGGGTGCTCTAAATTTAAGTGTCTGTTGTGTCACAGGAGCAACTGAGCACAATGCAGACAAAGCTGGATGAAGAGGAAAGCAAGAATATAAAACTCCAGCAGCATATTAATAAACTCGAGCATCATTCTACACAAATACAGGAGGTAAGAGAACAATTCAGGGCTCATTTAACAATATAATACAGTCATGCTGCTGTGTTGTCTACTGAGGTCTTGCAATGTTACTTGCATTTTGACTTTTGAAAAATTTACATAGCATCATGGCTCAAGGCTGTGCAGGAAGGCAAGGACTTAAAATCACGGAATAGTTTGGGTTGATTCAAAGGCCACCTAATCCAACCCCCCTGGAGTTGGAGTGAGCAGAGAACATTCATTTAACATAACACTGCAAGTCTGAGTTTGGTTTTAAATTATGTGATTCTGGACCTGCTTGATCTTAAATATAAGCAAATAGACCCTATTGTGGTTGGGTTTGGCCAACTCGATGATTTCTGGGAAACAACATTAGTAACAAGGAAATTTTAAACTTTGGAAGCTGAAAATGTTATTTGTCTCAATTGGAACTATCTATCAAATATTTATAAGTCCTGCTTAATCGCTGGGGTTGATGATAGAAAAGGAAATTAGGTCTCTATTCTTTCCCGCTCAGTCTCACTTGTGATAGCTCTGTTCTGAGAAGATCTCACCTCCTAAGATGTGGGTTGCTTTTAAATGAAATTTTTAGATAAGGTAATATCTTCAGTTATATAAATTATTTTTTTCCTTGGACTTGTATTGGTTTTCAGAGTCACTAATTTTAAAGAAAAATGTGCTCTGCATTCATAGTCAGATGATGAAATGCTTTAATACAGTATTACGTTATTGTTACAGCTGTGACTTAGCCACTCCTACACTTCCTTCTATTTAAAAATTTTACTTCTCTTCTCAAGCTTCTTTCATCCGAAAGGAATGACTGGAGTAAAGAGCGCCAGGAGCTCCTCGAACAGATAAAATCACTTGAAAAGCAATTTCAAGACAGTCAAAGCAAGGCTGATAGTAAGTCTATGAAATACTGAAATTTCATAAAAACTTTTAAGGTGTCTTACTGTTTTGAATCAACAATAGCACATGCTGAGTAACTATTTGGGTTGTTAGGCATACTGGTTTGATTTTTTTTTTTTTTAAAGAAAACAATCTTTGATACTTGCAGAATATCTTCGTTTAATCTTGCACAGTACTCAATATTCAAAATGGCTCTCTTTAGTCTGAATGGGAAGGAGGTACAGGATATAGTATTTAAAAAGAAAATATTAAATAAGATAAAGGAAAAATCCTCTATTAGTCTATGGAAATGCAGTGGTATTGTCTGGAATGTTTTTGATAACCCTTTACTTCTTAAACTCGATGTTTCATTGACCTTTTTCATTCACAAAGCCTTTTTGTGTGTGACTTTCAAGGTTAGTTCCACTGAAAAAGCGCAGTTTTGTAAGACTTTCCCAGCAGGTTCTGTAACATTATATGTCATATATCTAGCACAGTTTTCCAAATAACATGAAAATTATTTGGGATTTTTTTGACAGTATTGAAAAGTGAAGTCCATGACTTGCGCATTGTCCTGCAGTCTGCAGACAAGGAGCTGTCTGCTCTAAAATTGGAATATAATGCCTTTAGGGAAAAACAAGAGAAAGAAATGAGTCAGCTTTCTGGTAGACATATGGATGTACAGTTCCAGCTGGACAGTGTGAGGTATGTTGGCAGTTTGGTAAAATACCTTAACATCCTTTCTGGATGCATACAGTGATTTAGTCCTTCTCTCCTGCATCTGAACTTGCACTTTACCTGCTTCTTTAAAGTTGTTTTGTGTTTGTTTATGTCTTATGTCCTTTGCTTATTTTTTCTTTTTGCTCAGTTCTTCTATGCCTATTTCAGAGTCATGATGGGGGGGAACCATGCTGAAATTAGCAGAAAGAAATGAAGTGAGGCTGCCTTAATTTTGCCTTACTTTAGCATTTTCCCATTAAGTAGGATATACCTATAAGCTCATTGCTCTCCAAAAGTTAAGTGGCTGAAGAGACAGAGTTTGTCAGTCTGATCACATGAATTAGATGACATAATGATGCTGCTCTAAAAATACAAGCAGAAAGAAATTCATAAAAAACAACTGAAGTTTGATTATTGAAACCAGAAAAGCTAATTACCTTCTCTGCAATAATGGCCATTATTATTGGGAGATGAGGTTTTGAATCATTAGCATGACTTGGTTTTGTTGGCTTCTGTTGTTGGGGTTTGTTCATTTTGTTGTGCTTTGGCTTTCTGTTGCTTTGGGGTTTTTTTCCTGGAAAGCTTAGCTATGTTTTGCATTACAGTAGGTCACGTCTTAGCTGCAGTAATTTTTTGAGTATGCATTGTGAGACCAGGAACTGGGAATTGAAACTAAATGCCACGGTTTCATTGATGCCTTCTGTGTTAGCAGAAATACTGACTATGTAGAGGGTATTCTTTCTATAGGCCCTCCTTTAGTAACATGATTCATAACACTTGTCTAGCAGTTCTTTTACCCCTCTTTACTTTTCACTTTTGTGAAAAACCAAATGAAGTAAATTTTCAGTGCAACAATTTAGAGAAAAATAACTCAAACTTGTCCAGAATATATAAAGATTTTAAATGGGATAGATGATCTGAATATCAGCTAAGCAGATGTTGATACTGAGGATCCTTCTATCAAAGCCTTTTGTCCAGCAACTGCCTAAAACAAAAAAAGATATTTTTTTTTAATGGTGAACTCCATTATCAAGACACAGGGACTGAAATTTCAGTAGGATTTTGTAAGAAGTAATTTATTTCTCGGGATCAGAAAAAGTCCACTGCCTTCTCTGCCAGTGCCACTTCAATCTCCCATGGCCTTCAGAAATTTGGTGATTCTGAGTTTAAAAGAGACCATTTACATCAGTCACTCCTTTCTAAAATAACTTACTCTGTATATTATTTGAAGATTTTAAAGTACAAGTGATTGGAGTATTTTTATAATGACACAAACCTTATCAGAGTTTTTATTTGTTTTTTTTTAATAAAGGCTAGAACATGAAAAGATTCTTGAAGAAAAAGCAAGTCTGCAGGATGACTATGACAATTTGCAGGAAGTAACTAAGTTTGAGACGGATCAACTGAAGCAACAACTTGAGGACAGAAAACAAGAAGCAGAAGCAATGAAAACTGAGCTTTGTGTAAGACAGTTGAGGGTTTCAAAGGAGTTTATTATACCATATCCACATTGTTTAACTCCTGTTTAATTCAATTGTATCATTAATAATAGATTCCACAGTAATAATAGGTTTCTTGGTGCTTTCATTTGGAAGATGTACCCAAAACCTTTTTCCAAACTTGGTGCAAGATTTTTGCAACCACAGGCTACAAGAAATATCCAATAGCATCGTGAAGTAGTAAGGTTTTGGACTGAAGAAATTGCCCTGGAAATGTTGAGGGAGATGGGTTAATTAGTAAAGGAATAAGAAACTTCTTTGGAAAAGAATCCTGACATTGAAATGCTGAGATGACCTTTCATCTCAGTGCTAACCAGGACTAGCCTACTTATTCTATCTTTACAAAGCAGTTTCTTAAAAATTTTCATAGTGGATGTGATCTTGTTAAAATGATCTATGGCTTGTGGTGGATCACTGTCCTGCAATTTAGTTGATGCTGTCCTTGAAAGCCTGTCAGACTGCAGTGACTGCAAAACAGCAATAAGGTTGCTCAAGGGCTTTTGCAAATGATTTTGCCTGCTTCTCACAGTGTACATACACTGTGCCTGCTCAGGAAGCTTGATATGTTTTCCTTTTTTAGTGTTTAAAGGAATGCTGACAGACTGAAAATTATTGATATAAATTCCTTATCATTTTATATTCTGAACAAACTTGGAATTTGAAAAATGCACCTAAATTAATCTACAATTGAAAATTCTAATTTCTGCCTTCACAGCCTTGGATATTGAGGAACATCATAGCTATATGAAATTATTATCAATGACAGGTGAAAAGAACTAATTACCTAATAGGAATAAGAGTTTACTTTTGAACTTGACCAGAACAAAGCTAAGGATCTTTCTGTTTCAAATTAAGGTATGGCAGGGAGGCAGGTTTCAATCATCTTAAGAATGTGTTTAGATTTTTATTTTGTTTTGGATTATTCTAAAGACCTTCTATTGTAACTTCTTATAGCAACATATATTTGCTATTCTAGAACCTTTTTCACCTTCTGAAAGCAGAAAAAGAACATAATGAAAAACTAACATTGCAATTACAAGAAGACAAAGAAAACAATTCAAAGTAAGTTTTAATTAGTAGTGGGGTTTATTTTCATTTGACCGCATTGTTTTTGTCCCATGCTATGTTTTGTATTCAGATGAGGATCCTGTTTGTAGAGGTGTTTTTCCCCAGGTGGTTGACAATAATTACATAACAGGCTTTTTTATTTTATCCAAATTAGAACGGCACTTCATTTTAATGTGTTCAATTAACATGACAAAAGTAATTTCATTGCAAGTATAGATCTTCATGTCAAAAATAAAAGTCCACCTCTGACAGCAGTGTAACTAAACTATTGGTCTTTCGTATAGCACTGAGAAGGTGATTACTGAAGAACTCTTAAATAAATTAAGTGCAAATAAGAACCATATAAGAATAAATCATGTGACTTGATTTTGTTAAAGTTCTCTTATGTTTTGATTATATTTCTCACTAGAAATGTTTTCTTCACCAGGGAGCTCTTGAAAATACTTGAAAAAGCACAGGTGGAGAAACCATTTTCTGAAATGGTGACACGGTGTGAGCAGCAGGTACAGCAACAGATTTGAATATTTAAACTGCGTGTTCATGGATTTGCTTGTGCATTAATAGGAGTTTTATTTCTGTGCTGACTGTTCCATTGATTACCAGCAAAATAAATGTAGACTGCTCAGGTTACATATCATTTTGTTAAGCTACTGCTTTTATTATTCTGGTAAGGTTAACAACTTACTTCCTTTTTTTTTTTTTTCATTACCTGAGGCTTTACAAAACACACTTCAAAGGTAATAAAGACTCTCCTTCACAATATTATTTTCTCTAGGAAGCAAAACTGAGGACATTGGAACAGGAGCTGGCTGCTGCTGGAGAGACTATTGCTTCTTTGAAGAAGACAAATGATACAGACAAGGTTTAGACTTATTTCTGTTACTGGTACACAGTTTTATGGGTAACAGTTCTGTAGCAGAGTTGAAAGCCCAGAGCCTTTCTGTGATACTTAGTAATTTTGTGCTCTTAGGCAATTCTGGCTGTATATGTAGGTAAAATAAATCTTGCCTTTCCCTAGCATGGAGTTTGCAGGGAGGTAGAAAACTGGTATGCACTCAGAAAAAACACAAGTTAACTGAAGATTAAACAAAAAAAATCAAGGTAAACCTGTCTACTGGACAAAACATTCAATGCTTAAACACTGCATAATTCCCCTCATGATTAATAGGGTCTTCCAGTCATGTTGTAAGGGACAAATAGAAAAGGGAAGGAAGGTGACTTAAGATTGTGACTGTGTGTATCTTTATTAATAAAATCAAAGCACTTTTTCATGTAAAGGCTGTTGCAGTGTATGAAAGCTTAAATAGCAAGAGTTCCCCTAGTGCAAGTATATATCCTGTATGTAAAACAGGCATAAAGAACCACATAGTGCATTTACTACCCAGCATGATGCGATGATAAGCCTTGTTTTTTTCATGCTAAAACCAAAAATTTGACATGCATAAGGTCAGAGTAACCTGGTATTGTCAGTGCAGTGGTGTTTCTTGAATGTATCTTTTTCCATTACAAGCAAATGTACCCTTAAACTACGGTACTTCTGTTCTCCTATTAGAAACCCATTACAAGCCAATACTAAATCAATGAGCCAGTGTTCTCTTCTGATGAACACAGCAGGTTATTTAATTCTTTATTTAAGTGCTTAGAGCAAAAGCCAGTGATATAGCAACACATTTTCTGTTATTCCCTTAAATGTGCAATTTGAGGCCTCATTTTCATATGATTGTTTGAAATTTGGGATTGACAAATTATATACCAAAAAAAGTCAGTAACATATTATATAGATTTTATATATATTTTATAGGATTGACTTTTTTTTATGTTTCAGGAAGTTGTAACTGACTTGATGAAACAGATCCAGGAGCTGAGGTCTTCAATTAATCATAAAACCGAGTCCATACATGGGTTGACAAGAGAGCTCGAGGATATAAATGTATGTTCTGTCATTTTGAAGGACATGGTATCGTACTTTAGAAATGACATGTCTTATCATGGTCTCAAACAGTATAACTTGCTGTAGCATTTTAGATGGAAACTTCTTTGTTTTGACATGTTGAAATCTTCTGAACATTTTATGCCTAAGGCTGTCTTGAAAACGGAACCCTCTCCATGTGGTGGGTAAAAAGCCATATCTCTGAAGGGACCTATTCACATCTTGTAAACTACACTCAGCTGACAGTCACATTTAGATTTTCTCAGAAATTGGCAATTTAAAACCTCAACAATTGAAGCTGAATTGTAAATTTACTTTTTGAGGGAGTGAATTTTTCTGTTGCTGTTATTACTATGTTCTACATCTGAAAACAAGTATAAAGAACTAAAACTGTGTAGTTGAATAACTATGAATAAATATGATGCATCTGATTTATTAAAATAGGTCTGGTTTGCAAACTGATGGAACAACCCACAGAATGCTTCAGATAATATATTATGTGTGAACTACAAATTCAAAAGGTTCTACAGACAGAACGTTGATGAGACAAATTTATATATATAGTTATCTTTTAATAATGGTTTTAGTGGGTAATATGTATTGTGGTGGCTAATTAACATTAAATTAATAATCTTTTCCTATCATTCTGACAACTAATTTCTAAAAATGTAGTTTGTATAATTTAGCAAGTGTGATATATCATTCTGGTTTTAGTCATTGACACAGATTTCTAAATGTTTCTAATTGTCATAAGACTTGTGATGTACATTTATTTGTATTATGTTTGCCAGCTTTCCTTGATAACATGTTTTTCTAAAATATTCTAAAATTTATTTTAATGGGTTTTTGTAGTGCAAGTATAATATTGTTCTGGCTGCAAAAGAAGAAAGCAAAGGAATCATAGAGGATCAGGAAAAGAAGATTGAAGAACTGAAGGAAGCCTTGGAGGGAAGAGAAATAGCTGATAACATTGAGGTAAAAACATTAATGTTGGTGTATTATGATTGTTTGTTTAACCAGACCAGTTGGATGTGCATTTGCTTAAAATATTCATGTAAAACTTAACCTCATTTTAGTTCCAACTATAGCTAGTTAAGCTGTTCTTAAAAGAATTTTTCATGAGATACCTGACAAATTCTGTTAAATTATGTTATTTGACATAAATATTTTATAAGCTACTTCATAAAAGCCTATGCTAAAAGCCTGGTTTAATTTTGTTAAGGCCACTAAGGAATCACCAGCTGAATTTAATGGCAGCTTTAGATGATGCAGCTGAGAAATTAAAATAGGTGGAAGAATATATTATGTTTAACACTATCTCCTCCCCCACTGCTACTATATTCAGTAACATCTTTTCTTTACTCATAATTTTAACTAAAAGCTCCACCTGCTGGAAACAGATTTAGGATGCATTGTTGATTCAACTGTGGGATTGCCTTTTAAAATTTTATCTTTCTTTAACTCTTTTCTGTTACTGCTCTCACCCTTAGATTTGCTAGTCAATCATATGGCACCAATAAAGTCTTCCAGAGAAGTGTTTGTTTCTCAAAACCCTTTGAACATAGTGTAAATCTATTTAAGAAAAACAGACTATATTCATTATTAATAATATCTAAATGTCACATTCTGAAACCCAAAACTGAGTTGTCTGCCAAAGGGACTGCTTTGGGTTTTTGTTTACATGAGTTTTTTTAACTGAAGTACTAGTTCTTAATCCAGTATTATCCTTAGGTGTATATGGCTCCTGATAAAATCATAGTGTTTCTCCTTGACTTTGTACTTTAGCTACTAATTTCTTCATGCTTTCTTGGCTGGACAAGAAGAACTAATCCAAGGTAGCATTTAAAATACCAAGTTCAGTTTCTCCTTCTAGGTTAACACACCCTATGTAGGCATAATGCCCCATCAGATCGGGTGGGAGAATAAATCCAGAGGTATCTACAGAATATAAGTGCACTAAAAAAGCTGTAATCGCTCCAGCATGGATTAAAATCTTTATTTTCTGTTTTTTTATTCAGAGAACTGTATCTCTTTTTAAGTACATATTATACTTTAAAACTGTGGTCGATTCCAAAGATCTTCCACAAGAACTGTGACTACACTGTGGGAAAGCTCTCATTTTTGTTCTGCAACCAAGACCGTGGATATGAAAACATGCTAAAATAAGAAATTTATAGATGAATGCTTGCTACAATTCATGATGAAAAAGTAGAAGGAAAAGAGAGATGCTTGTAGCTGCTAGCAATCTTGACACCAATCAAAACACCTTGAAACAACTGACTTAGAGTAATAACTTTAACTTCTTTCTTTACTCATCCAATGACTTAAAATAGAGAGACCTTCTGTGTGAAGAATTGCGTTATACAACTGATCAGCTGATAAGTCTGACAGAGGCCTCCAAGAAACATGATTCGTTGCTCCAGTGTGCACAGGAAGACATAGCAAAGAAAGAAGCAGTAATCCAGGAACTTAGGGAACAGGTAAAACAAAGAAATTTTGATAATTAGCCCATTGAGAGGAGTTGTAGTTAATTCTAGCTTTTGAAAAGTTCTTACATGTAATTTTACAGCATCTTGTATGCAGTACTCTTGGTGAAGAGCAATGCTCTTTCTTGTAAAAGCAAAATAGTAGTCTAAAAACTTCTGAACAAAGGCTAGGTAAACTTTTAAATCTTTTGGAAATGATGTCTAGAGATAGCAGAGTAAAATTATCAGTACCTGTAACAACTGAGCAACCTGAGGTTATCAGCAGTATCATCTACCTTTTCCTCCGCTCATCCACAAACAATATCATTATCTAACAGACATAAGTGTTGAGCTCTATAAATTTTGTAGTCTGAGAATGATTTGGAGCTTTTGCAGACTAAATAGCTATGTTAAGCCTCTGTCCAAATTTTAGCTCTAGTTGTCATAATTGTCATAGTGCTATGTAATATATTTGTGCTGGCAAAAACTCTAATAAGTTATTATCTAAAAGAGGAGTTCTTTTGTCAAGTTAGCATATTCTCTTTGGGGAAACTGATCAAATCTATACCTCAAAAATCTTTGTATCAGATCATGTTTTGACCAGTAATATTTGCCAACAAAGTTCATAATAGTTTCTTCTGTACTAGTAAGCCCTTTGAAACGTTGACCATGTTAGTAAGGCAAGAAAATAAAATAGCAACACAAACAAAATTCAGATTAACGACACAGTATACAATGTATAGATCTTTCAAAAATGCTTGTTACATACAACTATTGAAAGTTTAACAGTTATTAGCTAAATATACAAGAGTTATAAAAATGAAGTTTAAATTAATGTAAAATAACTTGAGGTGTACTTAAGCCTGCTCAAAATGGAGATCTAGCTTCTGTTTTCTTTCCTATTTTGTGTTTATTTTAAGCTAATTTAATTCTTACTGGTGTTTTAATAGTTGGACAAAATGACAGAGGAACTGGAGAACAGGAAGAATGAGTATGAACTAAAAATGAAGCAAATAGATTGCTTTGTGGACTCATCTTTAGTAACATTTCCTCAGGTATGGCATTTGTGAGAGAAACATGTTCGTTATAATGCCTGTTAAAACACATAAAAAACAACTACAAACTTTACAGCATGGCTTCAGGCTGGAACCAAAAATTACAGTGTATCAAGAATGGTCAATTCCCAGTCACATAGTTTGTAACTTAGTTGTATTATTGATGATTTCTCTGCCAGGATTTTTTTTAATATATGTCTCCAATTAAGTATTAAAACATGTAACCAATACATAGGGCAAACAGTTCTTTATTAATAGTTTGTCTGGTTTGTTTCTTTTAACTTGACAGTGTCCAAAAACTCCACCTAATTTTGATGTGAATTTGGCAAAGCTCTTGGAAACTCATGAGCAAGAAATAGCTGATCGTAGGGCTTCTGCAATAAATCTGGAGCACCTTGTGCATGAACTGAATGAAGAACGAAGAGCTAAAAATGATGAAATTCTAAGGCTGAAGGTACTATGAGTTAATCTCTACAGGCAATTTGTAAGGTTAAAATAAGACAAAATACAGAGTTTAGATTTCGAATGAGCTCTGCTTGGTAGTGTGTCCATTAAAGCAGGAAAGCCAGTTTTGGTCCTCCCTTTACCTAGGCCCAAAATGTGACAACTGGCTTGAGATGTCAATATATCTCATTTTCCCAAGAACTGAGTTGTTTTGAGTTAATGAATGTCAAATGCTAACATCGGTTTTACTGCTGAAACTGTTCTGATTTATTTTAAATCAAGTTTTTAATGCAACTATAAATGGAACAGTAGTGCAGACATTTGCCAGAGAACTGTGCTTGTTTTCTGATAAATAGTTTTGTCTTCTATTTTACTCAGAAACATGTTCAACTGGAAATGAAAACAGGAATCGCAATTTGGTCTTCAAATAAAATGTTTCAAACTTCTTTCTTTTTCCGTGCTTAGGAACAATTAAATGAGTTGGAGAACTTGCGTCTGGAAATGCAGATATTGGTGGAAAACAACAGGAGTTTACAGAGTCTTGTAGAAGCTCAGAGACCAGGCAAAAACAGGTAAAGTTAAATAAAACACAAAAAATCTATCTCAACTTGAAATAATTAAACAAGATAAAAGGTACACTGTTTATTTGAAATACAGTCTTACATATTGTTTGTATTTGTGGAGATTGACTCAGACTTTTCTATGAAAACTGTTCACTGGCTAGTAAACTTTATTGCCCTTAAATCACAAATTCTCAAATGCAACAAAGTTTTATAAAGGAAATGGAAATAGAATGTAAAATAATTATATGCATAGCCATTCCTGCATATTATATATTGCCATATCACTTGTGTAGTTATGGATTCAGTAGATAGCAAATGTCCAAATTAATTCAGCACAAGTTTTAACATAGACATAAATGAACTTTTAAACCTCCAGTATAGTATTCATCTTTGGTCTATTCAAACTGTAACTCCTATCAACTAACAGGAGCAGGGAATTGTTATTGCATATGAAATTATATCCCAAGGTCCCAAGTCAGAAATCCAACAAGTGGGGAATATAAAAGTAATGGTTTTCTGTAGAAAAATTGGGTCCAGGACACCTACTCCATAAACTTCTGGATCCCTTTCCCTACCCACAACGTGGGGGAGCCCAGTTCTAGTTCCATCTCCATCTGAAGAACCATTCCGAGTCTTGAGGGATGGGGAGAGGGAACTCCAGCGACAGGGTTTTTCAGGCCCCGAGCCTGGAGGGGAGAGGTGCCCCCCCTCCCCCCACGCACGTGGTCCCATGGCTGGCACAGAGACAGGACACCGGCGTGGAGAGGAGGCAAGAGAGGTTTTATTGTTGGGGGTGTTACATTTATAGGGTTTAGGAGGATTCACAGAGTAACCAATTAGAAGTCTCAAGGGGCTTACAGGAACACCCAGTCATAGGAAGGGGTTAACAAGGTCCAATGGGAAACACCTCAGGACACCTTTCCCAGGACATTCCTGCATGGGAGATAACACTTGTTGTGGGGGGTGTTGGGAAGAAACACTGTGTTTGCAAAGAGACCACAAAGAGCCATTTTAAGACATGTTTAAACAACAGTTTTTCCCATATAATGCAGGTTTAGTGCCACAATAAACTGTTTGAAAAACAAAGCCACAGAATCCAGTGTTCCATGGCAACATAACCATTCTTGTTTTTCTGTGATTCCCGTTTCAATTCACAACACGATTTCAAATGTCTGTTGCAAACTAAGCAGAAGGCCTTAGAAACAGCATCATCACTCAGCACCCCACCTGATCTGTTCACAAAGATTTTCAGTTACTGAAAATAGTGTGTTTATTATAATTTGATGCAATTATAAAACTCCTGACCAATTAAGTTATTTCTTTATGGCACACTACAAGGATAAAGTGGTTCCACTGGCATGTTGCTTTGTGGGTTATTTTAATTGTATGGTGTTGGCTTACTTCCATCCAATGTCATGTTAATCAAAAACTAACAAAATAAAAAGCATTGAAGTCTTCTAAATACAAGAATCTTTCACTTTCTTAACTGCTCAGTGGTCTTGCCAAATTATCTTATACGAAGGAGTTGTTTTCTGCAGTCAACATACACCTGAACATCACCAACTAATAAAACATTTACCTTAATCGCAAAGCTGCCTAGCAAACTGTTGCATTGTTATTACAGTTGTAATTGTTTTAATGAAAACAGTAGTTTCTCCATACTCTAACAAAAGGAAATGTGGTGTTCATGGAATGCAGAAGAATATAGAAACCCTTCCAGAGTTGTTTCATGATGTGTTCAGTATTTTGAGTATGAACACGTGTGAAAACCACTACACATATTTACTGGTTTAATCTGGATAAGATGTTTTTACAACTGGTTTCTTCTGTTTATGAGAAACTTTCCTCATTCTTGAATTTCCTAGTGATCAGAAACATCCTGATGTTCAACACCTCAAAGAGAAAGAGGAGGAGATTGCTGAGGAGAGACTTGCCAAGGTATATTATCATTCTCACGTCAGTTGCTGTTGACCAGCTGTGAAGTATTAACCTATTTTCTTCTATTTCACAGCAGTGAAACAAACACTGATTTCTAGTGAGTTCTAATAGGCACAGCCTGACACTTAGCTCTTAGGGTTTCTGTCTCAGCCTGACACAAGTGAACTGGGTGTCAGATTACACAAGAAGCAAAACCAGATTTGGATTGCTAAATCTGACTCATCTCCAGAGTTGGAAAGTGAAGATTGTGTCACTTGCTAATGTCAGGTCTGTGTCAAAGGGAAGTTAATGTCACAGCGGAGGTTGCCATGGATTTCCCAGACAGAAAACCCCCCTGTTAGAGCTTTGCTGTGTGTGAGTGGGCAGAGAGATACGCTGTGGGTCATTTGTGCTGGCATGAAATGGGAAATACCTGCATATAGTAAAGAGATGAACTTAGAGTGAATATTAGAGATGTGAGCTACAGAGCAGGAGGATGACTTTGGCAGGATCTGGAATGAGATACACAGCATCAACTAAGTGATAAATAATTTTAAATATATATCTGTATGTTAAACATTAGGACTGTATCTAATGCTTTTGAACTTTTACAGAATAAAGCAATGGAGGAAATCCTGAAAATCAAAGCAGAGTAAGTCTAAATGTTGTTCCTTGAACTGGAAGCTTGTATTAAATTAATTAATGACAAAAAAGCTATATTTAAGCACTAGAAGTCCCCAAAAAGCTATATTTAAGCACTAGAAGTCCCAAAAAAGCTATATTTAAGCACTAGAAGTCCAATACCTGAATTTATAAAAGACATAATTTGGAAATGTTTACACTTCTGCAAGACACATTGAGTTCTTACTCTTTCTCATCAGTAGGTGGTAGTAGCACCTATTGCTACATTTACTGAAAAGGATAGCATTATATCAGGACAATAATCTGAAATTGGTAGAACCATAAAAACTTGAATTGGAAGAGCCATTTTTAATTGTTTAAAGTTATTTATGTGTTCAAGTTTTATACATGCAATGAATTCTAAGCACATTCCGTTTCAAATTGAATTGCAATACTGTTCATTTCTTTATTAGTATCATAAATGTTTTATAATTTAAAATATAATCTAATTATTTTCTTTTTATGCTATTTGTTTAAATTTTTGCAGTTAATCTTGAATAATGAAAATTTTTTATTATTAGAGGACTCCTGGATTGTGTTTGTGCAATTGTGCAAATAGTCCTCAAAATTCAAATGTTTTGGACCTTGGATGGATAGTAGCAAAGAAAGAAAATACTGAATTAGTAGATAAACATTAGTTTGAAAATGTTGGTCCTGCTATTCTTTTCCTAATCTGTACTCTTCAGGATTCATAGTGGCTGAATCTTTTAATACTTGAGTTATTTACATTTAATGGAATGCTTTCTACGTACATAACTTCATTTAAGGAGGAAGAGAGTTTTTATGCACATGGTCATTTCAAAAGTAACTTTCATTAAATTTTCCAGAAACCCTAGTCTGGCAATTAGGGATTATTTTGCTATTTGATGCATTGTGTTTTCATACCTGTCTGGTCTCTGAAATACGCTTTATAACAGTGCTACAAGGTCTTATACAAATAATGCACAAAGAAGGAAAATATTCTTTCCTCATTAAGAAAATGTCTTGACAAATGTACCAAATGAATACTGTTTTCATAGAGTAAAAATCAGTAAAATAAAACTGATACAAAAGTAATTTAATTTATACAATATTTGAATAGACTTGGAAAATTATTAAAGTTCATATAATTAGTAGACAGGCTGCAAAGTTTGATGGCACAGTTTAATATTCTGTGAGCCTTACAGACATCTTGTCTGCTGAAAATGTTTTAATCCTGTCCAAACTAGTGGTCCTTCTGTTACCAGGCCAAACAAGCTCAGGCCATCAGAGCTGCTCAGAGATGTTTCTGAACAACAGGACCACTGGGGGAAAAGTCACAGACAGACAAGCAATTTAAGGGAAACTTGAAGAGCAGCTGAGTTTAGCTGGAAAATTTACATTCCTTTGGTGGATTAATTCAAAGTGTTCTTGTAGGTGAAGCTTCTGTTTCTGCTTTCTCCTCAGTTGAGTTATATATCCTGGATTGCAAACAGTTACCAAAGAGAAGAGCATCTCCAAAACTGCCTAGTTGATAGTATCAAAGACAAGAGCTGTGAAGCAGAATGAAATTTTTCCTTCCCTTAACACTAAGTTCTAAGAAAAATATATTGTCTCAGAAGGACACTTTTAAAGGAGCCTCCCTCCATGTCCAAAACTGACTTAGTAATTCACTTATATGCCATTTATATTGGTTTTAAAGTTTTTTATGCTTCTTTTATATTGGCAGATTAGAAGAGACCAAAAATATCCTCAGAGTCCAAGAGAATGCCTGTCATCAAATGACTCTGGAGCTACAACGAACAAGAACTTTGGAGCTCAAGGCATTTAATGAAAAAGAAGAAATTAGATCAAAACTGGAGGAAGCATATGAAGAAAGAGACAGAACTGAAAAGGTTACACATGTATAATCTTTTCTTTGTCTTTACAGTAAAATCTTATTCAGCAGAGGTAGAGGTCTTACAGTTTAGTTGTATTTGTAATATTATTCTCTGCACTAGTGGAAGTCTGGGTACAGAAATCAGTGTTGCAATTCATAATACAAATCAATTAGTGCTCTTTTTTGACCTTTAGAAGGATCTAACATAGTATCTAAGGACACATAAGACAAATACGTATTTCCTGAATGAACCAACTCTTGCATCATATGTTACAAATAACTTAAATGTTAGTATGTTTGTAGCTCTAAGAAGCTATTTCTTCTGAAAAGAGAAGGAGAGGCTACTGCTAACAGATACACAAGTATTTATATTAATTACAGGAAATAGAATTGCTGAGGAAGCAAGTTGACTCTCTTGCTGAGGAGAACGGGAAATTACTTGGTCATCAAAACCTAAACCAGAAGATTCAGTATCTTGTGAAACTGAAAAAAGATAACGCGAAACTTACTGAGGTAAGTTCCAGAGTAGAATACAGATGAAGTAATGGCTTGACATAGAAGATGTCAAGCTTTGAGAATGAAAACTAAAATTCTTGCTCTTCTTTGGAGAGCAATAGATTTTATGCAGTTCAGTAAGTCATGGCTGGTCGGTCTCCTCACAGGCCCCAGACAAGGATCACCCTGTTTTATTTCCCCAAATATATAGTGTATAAAATACTTGAACAAATATAGATACCGCTTATTTAGAAATATAAAAGACGTGAGGATAATTTCCTTAATATACCCATGCTTTTTTTTCTGTTTTACAGGAGACTGAAAAACTACGAATTGAAAATGCTTTTTTGAAAGAATCAAAAAAATGTGACATTTGTAGACATTATGATCAGCTGTAATGACACAAATAAAACTGCAGAACCATATTTTTAAAGTGTACAGAAGAAGCAAAAGCCATTTGTCAAGCTTGACTTTTGCTGTGGTCCTGGAATAATCAAGTATTTTAGTTCATAGATTTTTATTTTTTTTTTGCTGGTAATAACTCTTAGTGAAGAATGTTATACCAGCTATGCGGGCAGCTTCCAATGACAAAGTAACACCTTTCTGTAATTTTCAATTTCCAAAACCGATTTTGTATAGGTGCTGGAAGATACTTTCTTGGAACTTTTGTACCTTGCCAAGGAAAAGCTTTTTCATTGGGAACACACCTGGATCTTTGTTTCCTTTTGTGCTTTTATTCAGGTTCCTACCTCTTCTGAAATGCTACATTTTCCACCAGAGCCAAAATTTTAAAAGCACAATTTCTTTGTGATTATTTCTTTAGCTAAACATAGGGTGATTTTACTGGGTTGTTTAAAAATAGTTTTCATACTGAACTTTGTCCAATACAGCATAAATGTGAATTTAGTAACAGCCTTGTAAATAGCATTATAAATATATTTTGCCTTTCTGTTCTTTCTCTATATGAAATTAAAATGCTTTTTAACCCTTTTTCCCCTATTATAGACTTATAGTAGACTTCTGTGTTAGAATTGTAGGACATTCTAAGTATTTTGCAACCATTTTCTTATCAAACAAGTTAATGTTATGAAAGAAGCTGTGAAAATATGCAGAACATTTTAGGAGTACAGCAGAAGTTCACTTAGTTGCACTTAAGATTCATTGCAGATACATGAAATGTTTAGTAGTGGATCACAAAATGTTGATTTATATAGCAATATCCAACAGGCTTTTTTTTTACTGCCAGTAAGCCTATCATTCTAGTTTTTGGCTACTTCATACAGTATTTTTTTTGCCCACAAGTGCTGGGGCAAAATGGAACAAAGCAGAAGATGTGTCTCTGATAAAGGGCAGGATAGACCTAGTGAGTTTCTACATGATTTGGCTGAGGGGAAGAAGAATTTCTACCAGCTTATCTGCGCATTTTAAAGTTGCCTAAGTTCAAGCTCCCACTTGAGCTCTGATGTAAAAAGCTGACCTTAAATGGGGTAGGTGTTGTTGTTTTTTTTTCCCTGTAGACAATCTAGATATGATCAGACCTAGAGGGGTACATCAAGGACAACACACCTGTTGTCCCCTGCGTGCTTTATTTGTTACTGTCATGTTGTAGGTTTACAAATGTCCCCTTCCTGTCTGTTTCTGGACTATTTCCATGTAGGCGGCTTCTGCCCTTTTCTGTGTTGTATGTGGCTACGGTAGGACCTGCGTTGTTCTCCTACTCCCTCCTTTTCTGTCTGTTGAAATAAAGCCTTTGTACATAAATGAACACCGCATACGTGCATTCTTCACAAAGCCCCCCATCCGCTCCCGGCCGCCCCTGGGTCTCTGGGAGCGGGCCCGCCCGTACTCGGGGCGGCGCTGCGGTGGCGGCGCCCGTGAGGCGGCCGAGCGGGCCCGGCGTGCGCGCCATGAGGGGCGGTGGGGCCGCGGCGGTGGCCGCCGGGCTGCTCGGGGCGGCGGCGGCGGCCGCGGCGAAGCTGGCGCTGGGGCCGGGCGGGGAGGCAGCCGGCGGCCCGGTAAGGAAGGAGGGAGGCGGGGCGGGTGCCGTGGGCTCCCGTGCAGCCGCCCCGCAGGCGGCTCTGGGCGTCACGGCTGCGCTGGCGGGAGCGCGGCAGCTCTTCCTCCTGCGCTCCCAGGGGCTGCCCTGGATTTCTAGGGAAAGCGGGGCGGTCTCGGAGAGCGGAGCGCTGAGTCACCTCTTGGGGGAGCCCAGCCTTGGAGGGCTGACTAATACGCGGTGCCGACGTAAACGAGGAGCAGGGAAAGGGAAGCGAGGCCGCTGAGATGTAAAGACAACAAGCGTGGTACGGGAATGCCCCAGATCAAACCCAACCCTGCATTTGCAGTGGTTCTACGTCAGTGTTACTTTAGAAGCAGGATGTCAGTACTCTTTAGTATTAAATGCTTGTTCTTAGTGCACTGTTTTCTAATAACATTACTTTTCTCCGTCTTATTCTCTCTCAGCTCAGTCCTCTCCAGAGCAGACAGGTGGAGCCCTTGATTTCTGCTGTGCTGCTCAGCTGATCCTTGTGTGTTCGTTGGTCGTGATCTTAATCGCGGTTGTGTTTTTCAAACCTCCTTGAGCTTGAGGTTACGTGGGACTGCTGTCCCTTGACCCCAGTAGCAGTGTCCTTACCTACAGGAGTGAACTCTGGCACAGGCACAGCAGAGGTGGGGAGGTACACGAGGTTGCATGTGAGTGGGAAGATGCTGAGGTAGGCAGCGTACACGTCTCCTAAAAACACATTGGGGAGATTAATTTCGGTATAGGTTGTTACTCATATGGCAAATGTACATTTGGATTTGAAACTAGAGCTGAAAAAATCCAGCCTTGCACCTGGAAGAAAAGGAAATCAATCCGTGTGATTATTAGAGAGGGTTAAAAAGGCAAAAACCTAGCACCTGCCAATCCTTTTGATCTTTTCTGATCGATCAGAAGGGGTGGCAGAAAGGAAAATAAAAAAATTTAAATCCTTATACTCTTTCCAACCCCTCCACCCCCCAAAAAAAATCCCCAACTTGTGCTCTGCACTGACAGAATATCAGAGCATGGAATTACTGCAAATGTTGACAGCATCTTTTCGGAGTATTTTTCTATGATGAAATTTCTAAAAAATATTGCGTATTTGTTTGGGGCGGGAGGTTGGTGCTTTTTTTTTTTTTTAAGTGTTATGACAAAGTGTCATGTCATTGATGTGGAGTGTTGCCAGCAGATCAAGGGGGATGATCCTTTGCCTCTACTCAGCCCTAATGATGCCACACCTGGAGTTTTGGGTCCAGTTCTGAGCTCTCTAGTGCAAAAAAAATAGATGGAACTACTGGAAAGAGTCCAGCAAAGTGCCATAAAGATGATGGAGACACCAGAGCATCTAATTTATGAGGAGAGGCTGAGAGAGCTGGGACTGTTCATCCTGGAGAAGAGAAGGCTCAGGGGGGATCTCATCAATGTGTATAAATACCTGCAGGGAGGGAGGGTGCACAGAGGATGGAGCCAGGCTCTTTCCAGTGGTGCTCAGTGACAGGACTAGAGGTGATGGGCACACCCTGAAACACAGGCAGTTTGCTCTGAACATCTAGAAGCACTTTTTCACTGTGAGGGTGATCAGGCACTGGCACAGGTTGCCCAGGGGTGTGATGGAGTCTCCATCCTTGGAGATATTCAGACATTGTCCGGACATGGACAAGGACAGCCTGCTCTAAGAATGATGAGGTTGGACCAGATAAACTCCAGAGGTCCCTTTCAACCTCAGCCATGCTGTGATTCTGTGACTGTTTCTTTTTTCTGGGTAAATTGGTTCCTTCAGTTTTCAGGTCCATTCTAGGTGACAAATTAATCAGTTTAGCTGTAAAACTAGCCAGGTTTTATGTAGCTGCCGTAATCTTCCCAGTGGCCTAAATTGTGAAGGACTATAGACACTTAAGAGTTTCAGAGGCTCCCTTTGAATCCTACATGCTTGCTGCAAAGGCATTTCTGCAGAGCAGCCACAAGGCAAAAGAGATTGAAGGAGTTTTATGTTTAAGGAAGAGCTACAGAAGTCTCAAAGTATAATAGCAGCCGTCAGTTGTGCAGCATGGAACATGCCAGCAAATATTAAAAGTGTATTGATGCTTTTAAGAGCTTATGATGTAGGGTAGCAGGATACTCAACAACAGCACAAAGAGGGATTTCCTGGACAGAAGGATGTGTTGGGATGGCCAAGCATGAGAGTGACCTGACCAGGAGGGGTCATTTCACTTGAACAAAAGTTTTACTTTGCTTTCTCCGCTCCCCTGTCAGTCTTCATCTAAAATTACTTCTGCCACTTCAGGAGTAATTCTGGATTATCTGAAGTGTACACTGAAATTAATCTATGCTTAGAAAAGCAATCAGAACAGTAATCCTTGACTCACTGGGGTGGCTCAGCTGAGTCTTCAGCTGGGGAGGAATTTAGATCTCCCTCCTTCCTTGTGGGGAAGGAAACACGTGGGGATGTTCCTATCTCTCCGTCTGCATGCCATTGGGATGACCATTCCACTGCCCAAGCTGCAGAGGGACTTGACCTTTGTCTGATAAACCTTCCTTCTGGGCATGTGCCACCTGCAGAGCATACTGCAGCTGATTTCCCTGGCTCTGCAAGAGAAGAAGATCAGAATAAAAACCTTTGGGTTCAAGATCACTTTTGAACATAGCATAGTTACTGTGATGGTGAGAGCCAGCTTTGTTTCACCACTGATAGTCTCACAGACTAATTCCAGTCAGGCAAGACCTGTGGAGGTCTCTAGTCCAACCCCTGGACTATGGAAATATACTGAATTTAGGTGAAACACAGAGAATTGTTTTGCCCTCTCATCTCTTTACTCCCAGATCTGCCTACCCACTAGAGATGTGTGGATGTACATAACTGCCCCTAGGAAGGTAAAACTGTCTGGTAATAGAGGCAGAGAATGAAACTGGGAGGCAAACCCTATCCCATGGAGAACCATAACATGGCAGAAGTTTTCGTCCTCAGAGGAGTGGTAGTATCTGGGAATGGTTGTCCCTCTTATCTCTCCCTACATTGTTGGCCAGGGTGGATAGGAAAGCAAGGGCTTCACTGGTGGGAGTGATATTGGATTTCAACTGTTGCCCTTATCAAGTTGGAGACCTTTGCCAACTTGACAGGTGGGGCAAAATGAGACCACACACCTGCACTGTCGCTCGCTGGAATGGGGTTAGCCTCGGAGAGCTTGCGCCAGCCATCGAGCAGAGATTTGCTTTGCAGTCTTTTCCTTTTAACTTTGTACTTGCAACATCGCTTGCTTCAGAAATCCCTGACTGCTTGCAGTATATAATTTTTTTCTTTTGAGTGGGAGCAGAACACAGTTGGTGGCCCCCATTGATCTGAGCAGCTGGTAGGGGGCTGCAGTGCAGCCATTCCCATGGGGCAGGTACCACCTCTTAGCTGTGTTTTTTGGTGACTTCACACCTACATTTCTGTCTTCTTCAAGACGAATCCCACCGTGGACTGAAAGGTGACGGGCTGTGAAGCCATGATTGCTACGGGCTTAGACAAAGATTTGCTTTCCTTTGCCCTTGTGTGTTCCCTGAGCATTTGTGAGAGTTGTTTTCTGCCTGTGATCCCCTTGGTGTCTTCACGTCAACTACATGGTATCCAGGGGCTGGGAGATGGCCTCAGTAGCTTAAACTAGGAGGGGGCAAGGGAGACTGTGAATGGTGAGGACTTTTTAGGCACAACTGTGCCCTTTTTTCAGACTGAGGCTGTTACATGTCTGGTGAGATTGTTTAAGGAGGGAGGTCTTTCTTGAGGACCTAATTGGCCTTGACAGCCCTTGAATTCAGAGGTGGTTTTGGTGCTGCTAAATGCTGGAGTAGAGACCTCTCAGTAAATCTGCTCTCCAGTGAGTGTGCAAGATAAGGCATGAAGCCCCTCAGTTCTTCCTTTCGTTACAAAGATCTCTGCTCTGCCCTCACTGCAGCAGTAATGCAGACCAGGGAGCTGGTGAGGACCAGTGCTTTGGGACCATTGGGGTCTCAGTCCAAATTCACAACAGTTAGGTCCTGGACCCCACACAGCACCGGCATTTACATCTTTGGTATTTGTCCCTGTCAGTTCTGAATTTCACCATTTTCTATACATCTGTATATGTATAGTGATAAGTAAAGGACATATCCCTGCATTTTGCGTCCACCACATCATGAGCTGGAGAGTGTTCTGAAATTTGGCTTCTGGCATAGCAGCTGCTGCACATTGTCCTAGCGCTTCCTAGCCTATAGTCTGAGGCTGAACTCACAGCAGGACACACCGGGCTCACGCTCTGTCCAGGACTGTTTCCTCATTTCCATTTCCTTCTGTGAGTTATATATTCACCTTCATTTAATAGCAGCTGTAATTCAGCTTCAAAAGCCCATGCCGTTGGGTTTGGCTCCAAAGTGCCCATGAATTAGTGAGGTGAAAATACACTGGCTTTTCATTTTTGTCTTACAGCTGCCAGTGCTGCTTCGCGTCAGCTGTGTTGGCTTGGTGTTTGCGTGCAATGCGGTGATGTGGACAGTCTTTGCAAAAGCCTTGCAACTCTCTTCCTCCTCGGCTGCTGCCTCTGTGACAACAACAGCCTCCAACTTCATCTCTTCGGTGAGTAGATCCCTTCCCCAGGCGCTGAAGCCCAAGGAGCACAGCGATGTGAGAATGCTCACGCTGGCTGCCACTGGTCTTAGCTCATCTCCCAGCAGAACCAGCATCAGTGGACACAAAGGGAGGGTTACAGGCAGACATGAAATGATTGCATCAGGCCTCAGCTGCTTTGATATTTGTTCATGGCGGAAGCGGTGAAACTTTTCTGGATGGTGCAGGAGGAGGAGCACTGCTGCCCAGCATGGTGCCTTGCAGCAGCTGTACAGCTGAACTTTAATAACTGCCAGTGAGAGCCAGAGCCAGAAGCTTTGCTTTGCTTTGTTTTGCTTTTCCTTTGCAACACCTCACCTGTGACAAGCCAGTCACCCTAGCTGGGTGTGAAGATGCACTGCCGCTAGTGACAGCAAGAGGATCTTTGACCTGCAGGTTTTTTCTGCTTGCTTTTCACTCTTGGCAGCAGTCCACCTTGTTTCTGTGCTCCAACTGGCAGACAGCTCATGGTGGTGTCCAATAATCGACTGGAGTTGCCCAGTCAACAAGAGATTTGGCTCCTGAGAAGTGATGGATGGGAAGGCAGCAAAGCACACATGCATCTACCAAAGTCCTGCTTTGGGACCACAGGATAGCTGCGCTTCCGGGCTGGATGGTAGAGTCAGTCATTTCCAGCATCACCCGCAGCAGCCGTTTCTGTTGGTCACCCCAGCAAGAGTGTCCTCAAGTGCGTTTTTTTCCCAGGGCTGTCTCTCCCAGTAGAAGTCCTCACAGCTCTGGCAGTGCAGGAGGCTTTGGAGCAGCTCAGCCCAGCAAAGCTTTTTGTCTCTCTTTTCCTTCAGGCAATCCTGGGCAAACTGCTCTTCGGGGAGACGTGGTCGCCTCTGTGGTGGGTCGGCCTCTCCACTACACTCTGCGGGCTCATGCTGCTGCACACAGCTGCGCCCCAGCTGGTGCAGGTCCCAGCAGAGAAGAAGGAGTGAGAGCTGCTGGAGGGGGCATGGTGCCATGCTGCCCCCCTCCAGCCTGTCTCATGATGGCGTCCCCAGTGCCCACCGACCTTTGAACACGTCAACCATGGACCTGCTAACCCCTGCTCACTTGCTGACCAGCTGACTTGCAAAGTCACCTTGATTGCATCTTTCCTGGCAGGTTGGCAGTGTTGTGGTGGCAGTGACAGCCCCGGAGGGAGCTGATCCACTCTGAGTCAGTATTGTGAAAATCAGGGCCGGAGGCTTATCAGCTGCTCCTCCTCTTCACACCCTGCAGCTGTGGAGCTTTCCCAGTTCAGGGAAGGCTGAAAGTAAACATGGTGGCTGTGGAAGGTGCCTGTGCATTAGTACTTTTCCGTAAAAGGATCTATCCCAAAATAGAATCAGAAGTAGATGCTGAAGGCAGCTGATATTTCTGTTCTGCTGTTCCTGACTTTCCTGTCTGTTGAAATGGCTCCACGCCTGCTGCTGCCTATAATGCTGTGGAGCCTTTCAGTAATTCCTTCAGCTTCCTCTATCACTCACATACACCTTTTAACTTGCAATTTGTATCTGACACCTTTAATATTCACTTACCCATTCCTGACATCTTACTCATTGTAAGGTTGCTGCTGTTTCCTTTAAACCCTTAACCAGGATGGGGTTTTGCTCACCATTCCTACTGTGTGTAGGTCAAACAGTAATTTTGGTACAATACAACAGGCAGCATGTGAAGAGTCAGCTGCTTTCACTAGGACTGTCCATGTTCAACACATCCCCCATCCCACTGAAGCTGACAATTCTTTAATGTTTGGTAAAATGAATTTTCTCAAGCAGTGTTTTTTTTTTACACCTCTGATGCTGATTCCCATTCATGCAATGTGATCAACTACATGACTGGTATCCAGATATCTGCTAAATTTGGCATCAGTGATTACTCCATATTCAGGTGTCGACATGGTGAATGTGTCATGAATTATCATTTTTAAGATATCGGCCCACTTTTTTTTTTCTTGGAAATTTTCTGTAGTTGGAATCCTAATTGAGAAATATAATGATGCCTGTAAATGTATGCATCATTCATACATTTCAGGCATATCACTTGTTTCCTCTGGGCTTGCTAGGTTGTGTCTGTCTTCTTGTAACCACAGAAAGTGAGTCATAGTTGTGGCATGTGCAGAAAACCTAAGGACACGTTTCTGTAAGCCTCCATATCAGAACCTGTCAGGTCTATCATGACTGGCAGATCTGCCGTGTCAATCAGGAGCATAAAATAGACTTGTGGATGGAAATGCCATTGGAGTTGGGTTCATGCCTTTTTCTTCTTTGTAACAGAAAGAAGGAAAGTCCCCAGAAGAGGTCAAGAGCTGTTTGCTCCAAGCCCCCTGCTTCAGGAGACCATCCTAGCTCACCACATGTGGCAGCCATGTCCAGGAGGGGCAATGCCTTTGCCTTTTACACTTGTGTGCTCCTAAGTCTTCTCCTCAAAGAGGGGAGAGGTGTATATGGTGGGGGAGAGGGCAAAGTGCTCTGAGTGCCTTTCCTTCTTACCAGCATGGGTCTTCACCCTTGAGAAGCAGAGCTCTTTGGGCAGCAGCTGTGATAGAGTGGGACACATCCAGCCACCTGGGAAGCCGTGACTTGACACAGTCCCTCATAGGTCTGCAGACATGACAGCCAGGAACTCTGCATTTCTAAGTACATGGGGTCTCCTTAGATATTCATACACGATGGAAAATTATTGAAGTCTGATAATAACCCTTGTTATTAACTTCCAGCCAGCTGTAAGCCATGGCTGCCTTCATGCAAATGGCAGTAGAAAGACCAGACTCTCTGGTTAATTTGGCTGGAGCCCCATTTCTTAACAAGCCATTTGGAAAGTTTTTTAACTGAAAACTGACATTTCTTTATTACCGTCATTGTTGGAGATCAAGGTTTAGAAGATGTTTGCTCATGTGCAGAAGGTGTTGGCGGCACTTTACTTGGTGATCTTCACTTTTAGGACAGATAAACGTAAACTAGGGCTGTTAATTCTGTCATAAATATTTGAAGGCAGGAGCAGAAGCGAGTTTTTCTCCAGTTCCCATGGGAAGAAAAGATTGCCGAACAGGGTGCGTTTTATGGCAGAATCTCCCTCCTTTGTGTACACAGGGCTTGACCTACGTCTGCCAGTGGGACCAGGGCTGCAAGGAAGGCTGCAATCACTGTGTGTCAAAGCGCTGTGCTTCCAGTAAACAATTCGTGTGTGATCATCCAAAATGCCTCTGGAAGTCACCTCAAAAAGGAGCACCAGCATTTTCAAAATAAAACAGTGTCCAAAGCTCAGTGGCTGAAATTTATTATTTACAGATATTTTAAACCACACACATGAAAAAAGGTGATATGAGACTAGTGAGTGAGCTAGGTTTGACAAGTCAGTGGTTCAGATGTGGTGGACTTTTTAAGGTGGCTGAAGATCATGGGCAACTCTAAGACTTTGGTTTATCAGGGCAGAAGGTGGGTTACCCTTGTGTGACAACTACAGTAGTGTGCTTGCATGAAGTTTTTGCACACTTTGTGTTTTTAGAAGAGAATCTTGGGCACACGTTTCCACTCAAATTCCAGCAAAATACACTTCTGTTTTCACATCTCACAAAAATATATTTTTGTTTACAATGCTGTATACACAGCATTGGTGGATAGGGGCAAAGCAACTAACATTGTTTACCTGAGCACATACAAAACGTTACACACTGTTCTGTATGAACTGGGGAGACATGTATTTGATCCCAGGCACACCTGCAAGTTTGGCAGAGAAGTGATTAAGACCAGCCTGGTGGAGAAGGACTTGGGTTGATGAAAAACTCAACATGAGCTGACAGTGTACACTTACAGCCCAGAAAGCCAACCAGATCCTGGGCTGCTTTAAAAGCAGCATGGCCAGCAGGGTGAGGGAGGTGACTTATCCCCTCTGCTCCGCTCTTGTGAGACCCCACCTGGAGTACTGCATCCAGCTCTGAGAACCCCACCAAAGGACATGGAACTGTTGGAGCAAGTCCAGGGGAGGGCCATGAGGTTGATATGAGGACTGGAGCACCTCCCCTATGAAGACAGGCTGAGAGGGTTGGGGCTGTTCAGCCTAGAGAAGACAAGGTTGTGTGGAGACCTCATAGCAACCTTCCAGTATCTGAAGGGGGCCTACAGGGAAGCTGGAGAGGCACTCTTTGTCAGGAACTGCAGTGACAGTACAAGGAGTAATGAGTACAAATTGAAAGAGTGGAAATTTAGGTTAGATATACAGAAAAAAATATTTTCTGTGAGCATGGTGAGGCACTGGAACAGGTTGCCCAGAGAAGTTGTGGATGCCCCATCCCTTGCAGTGTTGAAGGCCAGGTTGGATGGAGCTCTGAGCAACCTGGTCTAGTGGGAGATGTCTCTGCCCATGGCAGTGGGGGTTGGAACTAGATGATCTTTAAGGTCCCTTCCAAGCCAAACCATTCCACGATTCTCTGATCTCACAAGTGCTGGCTGTAATGAGTCTTTTTGCACCTTCCCCGCATTCTTGAACACAATCCTAATTTTTCAGCATCTTGTTCATCATATTTTCCTCAAGCAGGGCTATTATACTATATCATTCTTTAAACAGTAGAAGAAGCAGGTGCATGGTTAACAGGAAGGCTCACAATGACATGAAGATTGAAGTAAGTGTTCTTGAATTAACAGTGGAAGTGTTTTAAAAATTTATTGTATAAACAAAGTCCAAGAGTATTGTATTCTAAGGTAAATAATACTTTGTATACCTTTACAAGGAACAAAGCCCAATGAAATTAACATTTCAGTTGAACCTTAAAGCATAATTTGACTGATTAGATAAGGAAATATACATAAAAACTTTAAAATGTCCCTGATGTCATTGACAAGAATTCACTGAAACTTGCAAAGTTTGTACAGCATCTCAGTCACAGCATATATTGAAATAACTTGAAGGATGGTATGTTTGCCTGGGTGATAAGTAGTAAAAGTAGATGCAATAAATAAGATATATTGTTCTGCCGAGTGTGGTATAGTTAAAATTTCCAAGGAATTTGGTTCAGTGCCCTCTGTTGACCCTTCAGAAACCTCAGATCAGATTGCAAGAGTGTCTCACACACGCACACATAATTCCACCATCTTGCAAGCAGTGGGGTGTTTTCAAAGAAGGAAATCCTGGTGATGCAGCACACTGGAAGAGTGGTGCTGAGGCTCTGACCATGTCTGGCACAGAAAAACCATGAAGTTAGGAGTAAATGGGTACTAATCTTGCTGTGTTTTGGGTGTCAGATACTCTGCTTGCCTTCTATAGAAGAGCAGTAGCAAATCTTCATTTTGGGGATCTGAGAGTTGCAGAGGGAAGTCGTGCAGGATGGGCACTCATTTACAGCAAGTGTTGTGGTGCTTGCAGCTCAGTTGGTCTTGGAGAAAAGTCTGGGGTGAGCTCAGGTCAGTGGTAAAAGCTTTCCTGGGAGAACCAGGACTTTGCTCTTAAAAATTGAGTGTGTGGGGCATTGTACCACATAACTTTTTAATGAAAAGGATTGAAGAAGATAACGTTCCTGAAAATGCGGTACTGAGGAAGGAAAAAGTATTTTAGACTGTAAAGCAAAACCTTCTAGATTCAGGCAGTAGGTGGTTGTTAGGCTGGGTGTTTCAGTGCCCTTTCTAAGGCACTAGATACTTTAACACCAAAAAACAAAGGTCAGTGACCTGCTTGTAAAATCTGCAATGGGGTCCTGGGCCATGGGCAGGGTGGAGGGGGAAGCTGTGGGGTTGGGCAGGGGAAGCCAGTCTCAGTGGTGCCCTCAGGGCCCTGACATAGTCAATGGCTGTTTTTTCCAGCGCTGGACCCCCAAGTTTAAGAGGGGTATAGGAAAATGGTCTGGCTCAAGGATACCAAGATGGCAGGAGACTGCGAGGAGAGGCTGAGGGATGTGGGCAGGCTGGAGACAGGGAGGCTCAGGCTGATTCTATTAGCAGCTGACATGAGCTTGGAAAGGAGTTACAGGGGCAACATAGAAGTGGCCAGTACAAAAAGATGCAGCAGGCACAGGTTCTGTCTTGGGACTTTTAAGATGGCCATCAGAGTTAAAAATGTCACTAGGATGTTACTTGCCCACAGAGGCAGTATGAAAACCCATGGAAGTTTTCAAGGCTCAGCTAGAGAAAGACCTCAAGTGACCCAATCTAGTGTTGGTGACCATCACATTTGGGCAGACGGTTGAATTGTCTGTGACCTAGGGACTGAGTTCATGATCAGCACCATCTATAATGGAAACTGGTTTCCCCTTCTGCCTCCATGTTTATCAGTTCCCATTAAATCCTACTGTGCCTCCTTGAGGCATCATACAGACCTAGGTCACCAGAGGCTTGTTTTCTAACCACAGAAACCATAATGGACACTTGCATATGCATTCATAGCCTGAAAACAAATTTATCAAAGGAGAAGGACCCCGCTGAGGAGAAGGACCCCACTGTACTCAGCTCTGATAGTGAAGGGCTTTGGGAATTTGAACCTTTGCCTGGCGAGGGGACATCCAGGTGGGTGCAATGCAAGCAGTGGCTTCCAGGACAGGGCAATGCTGACCAGCTGCAGCACCCCAGCATGGGCTGGCTGAGGGGGGTGACAGGGAAACCTGGACCTTGTGGTACTCCATCCCACAGTCAGCCGTGTCCAGTAGCAGCACTTGGCATACACAGGACGGTGTTTGCCCTGTGGAGCAGCAAACCAGACATGCAGTTCACTTTCCCAGAAAATTTTTTGGTTCCTGACTGTTTAATAACCCTTTTAGATGTTTCAGTTTTTCCTTGAGGTTTAAGGAAAGGTGTCTGTGAGTGACTGTACTAATTGCCAAAGCTTCCTAAGTAGTTCCCTTCACGCCCTTGAAGTCCTGAGGGATTGCTGGTTCTGAGTTAAAGCCTGGGGAGCTCCTGGGTGCGGCCTCCCACTCCCGTTTTGCTTCAGGGAGATGATGCACACCCTGCTCAGCCCTGCACGGGTCTTGCACGACACAGAGGCTCCACTGCACCCTGTGGGGATAAATCCATGACGATGAAAATAAGTGAGAGGGAAGGGCTGGAAAGAGTGGTAGTAAGTTTTTGTAAGAGACAAATACATTTTGAACCTGTTGCTCAGTCTCACTTGGCTCAAAGGTCACTACAAGCTGTGGTTTCATCCTGCCAGTGGGAGTCAAGGCTGGGGCTTGGCCGTGTGAGCAACTCGGGTCCACCCCTGGCATGAGCAGAGCATCTCCGGTTTTACAGGGAGAGGTAAGGGTCGGACAGCTCCGCTTAGCACTGTGACCTGCAATGTGCAATGTCTGAACACCAGGTAGGGCTTCAATTGAAATTGCTTTCAGTAAGTTAAGGCAACACTTAGGGAGAAATGAGCAGTGCCCCAGGGAAGGATGAGGCATTACAAATGCCACATTTTCCGCTGCCATCCATCCATGCTTTCCGCTGGATAAGGACTGTTTCCTTATCCAGAGAGCAGGTACTTTGGATGACTCGTTCCCTTCAAGACACTCCAGAGTTAAGCAACTCACAAGCATGATTCTGCCAGGAACCAGCGCTGCATGAAAGTGCTTCCTAGAAAACCCTAGTGGGCATGGAGCTACTCCAGCTGTCCACCAAGGTGAGAGCACTGTGACCTGCTGTGAAGGACAGCAACCCGCATGCTGTGACAAGGAATGGGTGGGAGTATGCCAGTTTGGTTGCTTTTCAGGCAAAATAGCCACAGACTCCTGCCCTCAGTCAGTCCCACCATACCAAGGAGACACACGACAGCCTCGTGTCCAACGGTGGGCCGAAACCTTTGCACCTGCTATGCTTTGGGTCTGCTCCAGTACAGTGTGTGAGCCAGATCTCCAGCACTGCATAGGATCAGCTCCTTCCTGCAAATCTTGGTCTGTGAAGGTTCTCCCTTCTCACCACATGACAGTTTTGGTCACAGTGCTGTCTGGTGGGAATGTGGCATGACATAATGTGATCCGCAGTCTGTAGACTATGTACATCTAGGTGTATATAGACATACACACCCACACAGACAGGTGGGAGAAGCTGTTACACCGCCCCTGCAGAAAGAAATGTTACTCGAAGACACTGGCATGCAAGTTTCTGTTTTCTCACTTAGACATTTGCAACCAAACACATATCCTGTGGGTGGGAAGGTATTCTGTCAGTATTTTCCTTGTTCGCTGGAGCTGTTTTTAATACATGGATAAACTAATTTATCCCTGGTTCAATATTTGTGCTGTTGATTTCCTTGCCCTTACCATTTATTTTTCGCAGCTCTCTTTTGCTTTATTTTTCCTCGTGCCTTTTCATATTGTTTGCTTTAGGTGTAGGCTGTGTCTATGTGTTCACACTGCAATCACTCAGTGTGGTCATATGTGCAAGCAAGTTCATGGGTCAGTGGCAGTAGGGTGGATACAGCCCTGGAGTAACTGCATCCACCCCGTTGGGCCCTTTCCAAACACACACTGTGGTTTACAGGATGGCATGGTGAGGGAGGTCCTTCTCCCTATCTCAGGTCTTTTGATGGAGTGGGACAAAGGTGTGAGTAGCGAGTTAGCAGGCTAGGGCTGTTCAGTGTGAAAAAGAGGCAGTGGTGGTTTATAACAGGGGCTGAGAAGACCATGAGTTGTGTGGAGAAAGTAAGCTGGGATAGCTGTCAATTGTCTCCTCTGACACAAGGATGGGGACCACAAGGGAAGCCAGCAAGCAGCAGCTTCAAAGCCAGAGGAGCTTCCTCTTCCTGCAGTGTGTCATTCAGCTGAGGAACTTCTGTCCGCAGGAAACACCAGAGGCTGACTGGGTCCTCAGGTTCAAAAAGGGAGCAATTCTATTCTTAAGAAAGCTGTTCTCTGGAAAAAGTGACACGATGGAGATATTTTTTTGTAATTTCTTGCAAAATTCTGAAGGTTTTTCTGAGAAGCAGAAGTACCTTATCCTGAGTCATTTTTGATTAATACATAACGTCTCAGCACTGGAGCATACATGTATCAGTGGGAGGGAAGGACTGGAAGAGTGGTAGTAAGTGCGGCGCAATAGATGGTACTACCACTTTTTGAAAGAGACAAGTACATTTCAGTGTATTTCAGATATTTCAGTGTTTCCAGTGCAACACCTGAACCAGAGTTGAGGGTCAAGCAGCCATAGTACTGTAATTCCAAGTTCAACATCATTGCTCTGTATTATCTGGACTGATATTGCAATTTTTCCTCTTGCATCTCAGCCAGGGAAGGGATCTTGAAAAATAACCGTTAAAAAAATATTTTAACATCACAGCATGTTGGCTTGTTCTTAAGGCAGCTCTGTATTTTTTCAGTGGCTTAAAACCTCAGTTATCTGTCATGCCCCCAGGACTTCTCTTTCAGGGCACAGAAGGCACTACACAAGAGCGTTTTGCCTGAGTAGCCCTAAGCCTACATTTGATATATGTGTAGTTATGGTCTCTGTTTGATCTCTGTCTTTACCTTCTTCAGGAGCAGAGTCCTTGGGTGGCACTGGGTTGGGCACAGGGTGATATGGTTTTCATTCCTTCTGTAGGTAAATGCCCAAAGCCAGTCACCTATACCCTTAACTTTAGGTCCAGAAAACCTCTTTCAATGTTCAGTGAGAAGGAAGGAGTTGAACTTCAATGGCCCTTGTGGGGCCCTTCCAACTCAGGATATTCTATGATTTTATGATCCTATGGAACAGTGGAATTTCTGTAATAATTTTATTGGCATCAATCACTTGTCTGGTATTTGCCTGTGAGAAACTCATTACCAGGTAGCCAGATGACTTGGAATCAGTTAAGATCTGGGCTTGGCCATCTTGCATCAACCCCTGACGTCCGAATGCCTGCCACAAGTTGGCTCATGTTAGATTAGAAGAGAATCTGCCTGCTGGGTACACGGGATGCCCTGGAGGCACAGGCCATCATCATGGCCCATGGTTGGTGTATATGAGTGAGAAGCAATCAAATCAATGCTCCTTTCAGAGTAACAGCAGCACTGGCATGTCAGGATCATTAGGTAGATGTGATGTGTCCCGATACTAGGACATTCCTAAAGACTGAGATACAAGCTTAATGAAATTATGAGAGAAGGACCAACGTAGCACTTCATCGGTTCCAGCTCAAAAGAGATGGACAAGATGATCCTCAGCTGTTCTCCATCTGTGCTTTTTTTTCTTTTTATTCCCCCAAGACTTCTTATTACTTATCATTCCCTAGGCTGTGATTCAGGGAGGACTCAACACATACTAGATGATACATGTGGAAGCAGTCCTGTTGTGTCCAGTGGGAGACATCTTCTCACCATGGTGCCCCTCAGGACCCAGACAGGGGCTGTATCTGTGTGTGCCTTGCCAGATGCACCGCTCACTCTCTGACCCCTCAGAGCAACTCCATGGGGAGGTTGGGAGGATGAGTTCACCTTTCCAGAGTGCCAAAAAGAAAAACTGCGGTGCTTTTGATCTGTGTTTTATTTTGAGTGCTACTTTGACTGGACATTGAAAAAAAAAACAAAACGACAAAACAGAAGTAATTTGATGTTTATAAAAAATGTAGGTCCGTACATTATTAAAACGTTGCCTATTATAAAAGGCAACTTCTCCAATAGCTGGACATGGGCTTGCAAATGCATAAAAATGTAAAGCTAAGTACTGGGCTACACTTATGTCTTTCCTATTTGGCATCAATGCCTGTGGTCGTGCTCTGGAAGTTTGACTTGTTTTGTCATTTTTGATACACAAAATAAACAAAACCTGAGACAAAGGGCAAGCTTGTAAATAGGGGAGCAGCCACTTGGGAATTCTATTTTATTTGTTTTCCTTTTATTACCTTCTTATTCCATCTAATAAGGTGACCTTGCAACAGATAGATGCAGATAAGGCTGGTCACCTCCGTTGTCTGATTTTGCAAGCTGGGAAGTGAGTTGCTGAAGTTACTGGTAATAGGAAGATTGCTTGCGAAAAAAATCTCCTACTTCTGTTAATTAAGCGTGTACTTTTATGAGACAGATTGAAGTGATTAACTTACAACTTTTGTGGGGGGATTTTTTTAAAAAAGAAATTAATAAGGGATAGTATTTTTTATTGCTTCACCAAGGAGGAAATAAAAAGCCACGGTGCTGAACCACAGCCAGCCCTCTGACCAGCAAAGACAAAAGGATATTTACCTGTAAGAAGACAGAGAGCACCCGCTGACAACATTAAAGAAGTTGAAACCATGTCTTTTAAAAACATTCCTGTAGTTTAAGTTGAAATTCCTTTTCTTGGATCTTGCCAACAACTGTCTTGGAGAGTATTAGGGTTCAATGGCTTTTCCTGGCAGGGCAAGCTTGTACGAGCCAGGGGCAGAAGGTCATGTAGGAGTGCAGAACCATATGCCAAGTTTAGTTTTGTTGAATTGAGATACTACTAGTGCATAGAAAAACATAATGGCAGAGATAAAGGCAAGACCAGCAGCTGCACAAAGTGAAAGGAGAACTGAAAGGTAGGTATTAGTCTGCTGATAAAAACAAAAAAAATGTCAGCCACCTTCCAAGATGGAGTAGGTTCATGGCAGGGCAGAACCCACACCCACGTAACTTCTACAATCTTTCCTTGAACTCTGAGGTTCAAAGTGAGGGTCAGAACATGCACACTGTTGAAATCAGTCTTTTGCAAAACCCCATAAGACTGAAGTATGACTGTACCTGGTGAATACATGTCCTGCCTCTCCTGCTTACCCTCCAGCACACATCTAACAAAATTTTCTTCCAGAGCAAAATGTTACATCAATTTGTTCCTGTTTGCAAAAATCTGTAGTTTTTGCTGCAGGATTATTGTGTCAACACAATTTAAGATGCCTCCAACCAAGCATAGAATGATATATATAACAGGTTGAGACTGGATTAGAAAGGTATTGTCTGTGACTTCAGATGAAATGGATTACTCTGTTCCTGCAATTCAGTGGAAACCAGTAAGATACATCATAAATGTTCAGATTACGTGCATTATTGGTTATGTTATTGTACTGACATTCCACGTATACTTTACTTTATCCCATACTGCTTCTAAACAAAAATGTCTTTCACCCTTCAGGAGGAAGGAAGTGCAGAATAAAAGCAATGCTGAAAGGTAAATTGGGGTTGCAGTGTTTTTGTCAATAGTGAAATATGTAGTTGCCAGCACATTGTCTGATGCTGAATGGTGAGTGATGCTCCGTCTACTAAGAACATTGGTGTTTCAGATGTTCTTGCAGATGTCCTGTGAGATTATAGATGTGTACTGAACCCTCAATGCCCTGTGATGCGCTAGTCATGCTCTCAAGTAAGGACACCTAACATACACTTGCCAGCAAGCAGTGACATGCTCGAAGGGTGGCATCTGCTAACTCAGCTCCTAGCTCACACCAAATGAAGCAGTCCTCCTAAAGTAAATAACTGAGTGATCTGAATTGATGGAGAAAAGTCGGTGCCTTTGAAGGCTTCCACAGGCAGATCATGTTTAGGGACATCCTACATTTAGATGTGGCAGCCTTGTGGATGGAATCCTACCTTGCTGGACTCTGGGCTGCTGCCATGAATGGAGGCATCAGGGGGCTGAGGCTGCTCCCACAGCTGAACCACCTCTACATTTCTAGGTATCTGGGGGCACGTTTATATCTCATTGTCATCTCACTGTGCCCATGTCACTGTTGGCCTGTATACCATCACCTCTCCCCTCTGTGGGGTAGACTCATTTCTCCATCCTCAGTCACCCCAAGGATCATGGTGGCAGTGGGGCACGTGGGGTCCAGCCACCTCCTGAGCAGAGTCCTTTTTTTGGTACCACTGTCAGCAAAGAGCAGCCAGCAAACAGCTCCTGTTCCATCACATTTCTTTCTCCTCCTGGACATAGCATGTTCTTCCTCTTTCCCACTTAGTGCTCCCACTGGGCTATCTCCCTTGACATCCACCTCACCCCATGTGGAGGGGGGCAGCATCAGGATCCTTGGGCTTTCCAATCCATATGTGTAAATTTTGGATTTTAGCCCACAACTTCAAGTACTTCTGTCCCAAATGTGATGACAAAAATCTCATTAACTTCAAAGAAAGTTAGACTGGTCCTAATGGGGAACTTTGTTTTCCTAAGGATTAAATGTTTGTGGGCTTCCTTGTAAAGTTAGCATTGGAGCTGCAGTCCTGGTGACCTGGATATTAGGGCAGAGGTGAATTCTTGTTACTCATCTAGCCCATGATTTTACTGTTTGTCAGTGAAGGGTCTGTCCACTTGTCATCTGATTGTGCAAATCACCTTCCATGTGAGTCGGGATTTAAGTTTCGCTGTTTTTCAGAGTCTGACTATGTGCAGAGGGAGTTGTAGTCATTTTTTTTTTTTTTCACGGGAACTTCCTTTCTCTAAACACCACCCCTTGGCAGTGGACCTGCTGACACCTCAGAGCAAGACACAGATAAAAAGGGCAGCCTGTCTTCCTTTTCCCCAGTCAGAAGCAAGTGGCAGAGACTACTCAGGAGCTTGGAAGCTGCTGGCATCACAGGTATCTCAGGTAGAAACTCTGACAAGAACCATGAGCAGCACCGCTGGTGAGTTTTTACTGCGTGATGTGATGTGATATGATATGTTCGATGTGTGGTTTGGCAAGTCTACTGCAAGGAGGATGGCAGCTCCAGAGATTCTCACCCCTCTGATTGCCATAAGTGACACCTTGGGGAAAGGAGTTTTGGTGTTACCACTGCTCATGGGGGATCAGTTTGCTCTGGCTGTGCAAATTCTGGTTTTGACAGATTGGTAAACCAACTGAATAATGCAACCCATTTTTCATCACTTTTCATTAACCTCTAGGCATGTGGTTCTATCAATGATGGGAAAAAACGCAGCTCTTTTAAACTTGTTCCACGTCAAGGTTAGAAGAATTTCTCTTGTTTCAGGTTACTTAATCATGTAGATTATTGCTCTTTAGTGACAGTTGATAGCATCTGATGGAAGTTGTGAAATAACTGAAAAGAGGATTTATTTGGGCTTGAGCTCCATCCCATGGCTGTCCTGTCCTGCTGCCCCATTCTCAGGACATGCTGCACATACCTAGAAAGGTGCCTGAGTCACTCCTGTTTAGCTGCTGAACCACTACCACTGGCCAGCCCAACGCCAGGGTGTCCAAAATCCTTGTGGTTTGGTATGTAGCTGAACAGCTGCACATCCAGGCTGGGTAGTGCCTACAGCAGAGTTGGGAGCATGGCTCCACAGCCTTCAGGAGGGGAAGGGTGTCCTGACACCACTCCAAGCCCCTCAATTTCACACCTCTGTACTCTGTGTATGAGCTGAAATTTTCCAGGAAGTCTTGGACAGCAGCATCCTTGGGATGTGATCTCACATCTCTGGGATGGGAGAGTGTTTACCTGGAGGCTGGGCAAGGATTGGGAGTAAATGCGGGTATCCAAATTTTGTTCTCTCTTGAAAATACCACAGTCCTCATCGCACTTCTGTCCTGTCCTTCTGAGCAGCCCATGTTCCCACTGAAACCAGGCCTACTATAAATATTCTGCTCCGTGTTAATATTTCTTTTTAAACCACATCACCTCATCATCAGCCCCAGATCCTTACCAATGCCAAGTCCTCATGTCCCCAGTTTTGTTCTGGTTGATCACTGTGCTCTTGAAGCTCTGAACATCTCTCCAAGCAGGTAGCAATGCAATGGGACCAGCGGGTTAGTGTAGGAACAAGCTCTATAAGTGATAAATCATTGAACTAGGAGATAAAAAAAGTACTGCCGGCTAGAAATTTCTTCTGTAAAAAAAAAAAAAAAAAAAAAAAAGAAGGAAAAAAAATCTGACAGCATTTGGGCTTTGGGTTTGCTTCTGTATTGCCCCAGGAGCAAGAGCAGACAGGGCTGCCTCTTGCAGCTCAAGCCTCCATCCCATGAGCGGGCACATTCTTGGCATGTTCAGCTCTGCTGTAAATCATTAATTTCCGTGTTGGCAAATGGAGGTGCCTGCAGGCAGCTGGACTAGGGGTGTGTGGGTGCCCAGCTCCATGCCCTGGCCAGGGAGCAGAGCAGGAAGCTGAAAGCAGCAGGTTGTGGATTGCCCAGGGAAGACAGGCTGCAGCCAAGCCCCCTCGGATGTGGTGATGGGTGCGCCACTGGCTCGCTCTGAGGCATTCCTTGGCGCAGGACACCGTGCCGGTCAGATCATAGGGTGTCACGGGTGTGTTTGCACAGGAATAAATGCAGTGCAATTGATGGGCAGTGCTGAGCGGAGACAGGTCTTTGGCACTGCGCAGCATTGTCAGGCCATATTCCAAGGCAACTGTTGTCTGCGGATTTTCTCCGTGCATCCTCAACATTGGTGATGTCTAGAAACAGGGGATGGAAATGCAATTCCTAAGTTAAGAAATGCTGGAAGGATGGATTCCCCAGAGCCCTTTCCCACAGCCATCCTATGCTTCAAGTCCCACATCTCTTCGTAGCCCTCTCCCATCACCAGGGCTGTTTTCTGATATCTTCTCAGCACAACACCAGGGTTTCCGTAAAGAACAAGGTTGAGCAGCTTTAGTGTTTGCAGATTTCTTAATGCTAAGGAATATGGACTTCCTCTTCATCCTCAAGAGGATTAAGCAGCTAGTTCCAGCTGAAATTTTTTGACATAAACATACGCACACCCCGTTGCACAAAACATCAGCCCGAGGTCAGCAACTGGCATGCAGCAAGCAAACATAAAGCACTTGAGAACTGTATCAGTTAACAAAAGGTGCTGGTCAATTTTAAGTCTATTTGCTGTGGCACTGATATCTGTAATGTAATTAAGATAAATATGGTTTATATAGTTACTAAGAAGAAATATGTGGAGGTAGTAATCTGGTCAGTTCAGTTTACTCAAGGCTGCAGTTACTGCCCAGCACAGGTCGCAGTAGGAAATGTGACACTGATTTCAGCCTGCCCTGGGTCCAGCCCTGCATGTGGCATCTCTCATGCCACAGCAGATACCAGCAGATTTCAGACTCTTCAATGTTAGGGATGGCTCTTGTTGATACTCAAGTTAGCATGGTTGCCTGGTATCATGCAAATCTGTCAAGACATTTGGTGAATTAATCCCTTCAGCCATTATGCCTTTGACTTGCTAACTTCTAAGTTACCGTAAGCCGTTTTTGCCTCTCCCATATCTTCATCTGAATCACTCATGAGACAAGTGCTTATGAGGTATTGTTACTCCCTACTGTTCACACGGAATTTATCCTTTGAGGATATTTAATGGGCAGGTCCAAGACAGGTAAAATGCTCCCAAAGAAATACAGCTCAGCCACATTCCGGCATGCTCTGGCTTTCCCTGTCATACCAGGGCAGCCTGCCAAAGCCTGATGCAGTGACCCCCAAATCCCCATCACCACTGAGAGCTGAGAGCTTTGCTCAAGTGTATCACTGGGTTGTGCCTCTCAGAGCTCCACTCCTACGCCACAGCCCTGAGCCATGAGCTGCTGGGCATAGAGTTGCTGAGGCTTTTCCCAGCCCTGCTCCTGTCCAGAGTTGCAGGAGTAAAGGGCAGCTGAGGAGACAGTGATTTTAAATATTATGACTTACAAAATCATCTGCTCTGTTGAAAATGAATGGGAGGAAGGCACTTGCAAGGGATTCTTGCTGGAGTTCAAATCTGTGCTGAAGTCAAATAGGAAAAGCACTAGTTGTCATGAAGGGGGACAGTGCCCTGTGGTGAGTCTGCTGCAGCAATCCACCTGGAGTAGGAACAGCCTCCTGCCTTGACCTCCTACTCTTTGGCCCTGGACTGCTGCAGCATGACTCTGCTTCCCTACTGTACTGCCCAGGGTGTCTGAGGTTGACCTCTGGGTATTTATATTATTTTACATTGGTTTATACTATTTATCTTATTTTATATTACAGTAGAATCATAGAATAGCTTGGATTGGAAGGGACCTAAAAAGTCATCTAGTTCCAACCCCCTTACCATGGACAGGGACACCTTTCACTAGTCCAGGTTCCTCAGACTCCGTCCAATCTGACCTTGAACACTTCCAGGGATGGGGCATCCACAACTGCTCTGGGCAACCTGTTCCAGTGCCTCACCACCCTCACAGTAAAGAATATTAATATATTTTGTATATTTGATGTTATATTAAATATATTATACATTATTATAGTATATTATAATTTATAGTGCTTTGCCCCCCACATTTATCATCCCCCTAGGCAGGCAACATCTCTGCAGCACAGCTAGCTTCCAGCCTTCCTTTGGTTCCTCAGGTTGTAAAGGAAACCAAGTCCACGGAAAAAGAAAACAAACCTTGCAAATATTCACATATGCAGATTTCTGTAATAGGTTGAGTGATTACTGTTGTGATATTATTTGGGACTAATTTTTGAGGGGGAAATATAAAGAATCAGCTTCAGTGTCCTTAAGAGTCCCATTTCCCAGGCCCTTGGCATTCCAGAGACACTGGGGATCTCAACAATTGAGAGGAGCTGAATTTTGGCACATTCGGTTTACTCCCTGCTTGACTGAGTGTGCTACATTTTGTGAGGAGCAGTAAAAGCTACTGTTAATTATTATTTGATAATCCATTAGTTATAGTGATACTCAATGTGATTCCTTGTGCTGGACCACTGGGCTCTCTAGATGTTTTGATAACTCACAGGGCTGCAGTAAGAAGAAGAAAACTTCACTGAGCAATTACCATCAATCTCTTTTTTTTCCTCTCTCCTTTTCTGCTAATATCTTTCCAGAGACCAGTCTGAAGGCCACTGGGATTGACTTTCTTAAGAGCCAGAACACCCGCGAGCACCACACAGATGGGTACAACATCAAGAACCTGGTGGTGCGGCGCGGGCAGCCCTTCCAGGTGCAGGTCAGCCTCAACAGGGACCTGAGGGCTGCCGACAAGCTGTCACTGCGCTTCAGCATCGGTAAGTAGGATCCCCTCTGCAGACATTGGGCAAAGATGGAGAGCCCTGGGAGCCTCCAGCTGCCTGATCCTGGCACTGCACAGGCATTGCAGACCTGTGCAACCCTCCCACATATTGTCTTGAATTTGTTTCCAGGTGAAAATCCAACAAAAGTCAGGGGGAGCCTGATGTCACTGAAACCGGAGAAGGAGCAGGGTTTCAATGGGTGGAAAATCTCCGTTGTCAAGAAGAACGGCAAAGAGGTAGAGCCTGTGGACAAGGGGTTCAATGCCCAGTGCCAAGCCCACCAGAAGCTACAGAGCAAATCATCCTCATACCCATCCTGTTTTCCCTTAGTCCTATAATTTTAGGTGGGCAGCAGCCTTGCCCTGCCTAATTCATTTTTCCCCCCATGCGCAGGCAGTATTGGCCCCATCCTACCGCCTCGCCCTCCCTCCCTGCATGGACTTCCATGGCCACCAGCTTTGCCACTCATGCTGGTCCTGTGGCACCATGTTTGTGCCGTGCCTGTAGCCATGGTGGAGTGTCCCTCATGCTGTCTCTCCTTGTTGCCTCCTCAGTGCCTGCTGTCTGTCACCAGCTCACCCAGTGCCCCTGTGGGAAAATACACCTTGAACGTGAAGACTGGGACTAACATTTACAAGCCTGAAAATGGTGTCATCTACCTTTTGTTCAATCCCTGGTGTAAAGGTGAGTGGTCCTGCAGCTGGGGGTGATAATTACTACTGCCAGGGACTGTCCTTTAGCAGAACTTTTCTTCATATTTTGCCTCTCTTTCTTACATACATTGTTTTTTCCCCATAAAACACTGCGAACAGCAACCTCATGGAGCTAGTAGGAAGCTGGGCAATAGCAATGAGTCAGCTCCTTGCTGGGCACTCTCCAGTGACGGGACATAGAGTACCATCTCTCTATCACCTTTGTTGGCACCTCTTTGTGACCCCTCTCTGTTTCCCTGAGCCATCACAAAGGTTAACTGAGAGGAATGAGTTGGCTTAAAATTCAGACAAAAAATAACCAGACAAAAAACCGTGTTCTTAGTTGGAATCAGTTTCCCAGTTCTCTCTGCTATCTACCTAGTTCACTACAGTGTTCAGAAATAAGCTTTTTGCTATAATAAAAGAGTGGTCATGTAGCAATAGACCTACAGGGGGAAAATAAAGGTTAATCTTATAGGAAATTCTTCCACAATAGAAACAAAAAAATGTGAGTACTACATGGTCATTATTTGGTGTGAATATCGCAGACCATTGATTCCCCCAGTTTAGCTTTCCATGGGAAATTTTGTATAATGTGTGCAAACCACCTAACTTCTGAGGGTTTTTTTTTTCCAGATGACGCCGTCTTCATGGACGATGAGGCACAAAGAAAGGAGTATGTGCTCAACGACACAGGCTACATCTATGTTGGGTCTGCATACAGCATATATGATAGGCCCTGGAATTTTGGGCAGGTAAAACACCCTTATTTGCCCCTTTGGCATTTGTTTCAGTGAATCAGACTTATAAACAGTTTAAGCCTGTGAGAAGCAAAAAATGCTGGAATGGTCCTGCTGCCTTCACTGGGAGGGCTCACCTGGTTAGAGTAACCCACCTACAGCTGGAGAATGGGGTTTAATAGCACATTTATAGTCAGATCATGCGATCTGTGGCAAAGAATGTTGAAACTCAGGACAGAGCTGTGGTTGAAAAAATTCCCTTAAGGGAATTCCTGCTCTCATGCAACTGTAGCTGTTGGTAACCAGCTCATGAGCTGTGGAGGGGGCTGACAGGGGAAAAAAGTCTGATTATTTACCTGTTGCATCATGAACAGGAATAAAAAGGGTAGAAGTGCTGGCAGAGGTTATCACCTTTCAAGTGGTGCCTTCACTGATGGCTGGGTCCAGGACACAATCAGCCACTCTCTCAGGAAGGGTGTTCCTTCACACTGCCTGTGAGATAACTCCAGAGGAAAGGAATGTCGAATTGGCTTGGGTTAGAGATAAGAGGTGGATGCCAGAGCAGATTTACTGGCATCCTGTAGAAAGCACACAGGCACCCAAACAGAGTATCCTGCACCGTATCCAGACAGAATTCCCCACAAAAAGATGTTGGAATCTGTTTTCTGTTTTTGTTTTTGTTTTCATTTTTTTGTTTGTTTTATAAGTTTACAATTTCAAGCTGCAGGATACAGATAGCCCAACAAAGGTGCTCTCACTGATGCCTTTACACAAAAGGGGCCAAAGGGCATCATCCATAGGGCTGTTCCTATCCTAATATTTACTCTGCTGTTAAGCAATGAGCATTGATATTGATATTCTGCCAAGCTTCTTTGGATCGGATGTTTGACATCTCTGTGAATTGGACCTCAGGGAGCCTTATCACCAATTGCTTACTAGGAATCTTTGCTGTAATAATCTGCATTTACGTACCTTTCTTTTTTCCAACGTTCATTTTGTACCTATGTCAATAGACGGAATATTTGTAGTGGTCTTAAATTTTCATTACTCTTGTGATTAATTTGCAGAGTTGCAGGTATATGACATTGGTGGCTTAGTACTAGTCACAGAAGTAAAGATTACTGGGTCAGGTTCCAACGGTATTTGCAAGATACATGAAACAGGCTTTTGTCTTCCAGAGTAGGATTTCATTTTAGCCCTTCTTTGAAGAAGACAGCTTTGGGAAGCCACATAGCCTTGAAAATTTAATATCATAAAGGAAGTTTAGAAGTTAGAGCTCGTCAGACAGTTTCCTCCAAGTATTTGCTTTACACTGACAAGCAACTTCTGTTTTAGAGCAGCATATAAAAATGCCTCCATTTTCTTCACAAAACAGTTTGAGGAATTCATCTTGGACGCCTGCATGTATCTACTGGACAAAAGCAAACTCAGTCTGACCAATAGAAGGGATCCTGCATATGTGTCCAGAGCCATGTCTGCTTTGGTAAGCCTCTCTCAGTGAAGTGTTTTGCCCCTCCAGAACTCCCTCCTCCTTCTTACTTGCTCTTTCTTCCCCGGGACCATGAACACCATTTCAGGAAGCATCTGAAATAGATTTCTTTGAGAAACTGCAAGGAAAGAGCCAGAGGCATTTTGGGTCAAGGGAAGAGGTGGACAAAATAAAATATCTTCCCATCTCCAAAGCTTTCAACTGCTCCAGTGGTTGTTCTTCCTCATCAGCTGTGTTGGCGGGGTCAACACAAAGATTGTGTTTTGATGGAGTAACTGCTCTCTGTGGTGGGACCCTTCTTGGAGCACTGGGTGCAGGGTTAATTTTGACTACCCCGAGCAGCAGTGCCACCTCCCTCTAAATACCCAGATAGAGGGTTTCCAACCAAAGGAGCCCCCAGAGAGCACCAGAAGCCTTGCTGGGTGCCACAGGGCTGTGGAACACCTGGGAAGACACAGGGAGGGCAGAGACCACAAGGATTTAAGCCTCATTCAGCCTCATTCCTTTATTTTTCTCCTTTGCATATGTGTGTGGCCACAGGTTAATGCCAATGATGACAGCGGTGTCCTGATGGGGAACTGGTCAGGGAATTACAGTGGTGGGACGTCCCCTATGGATTGGATTGGGAGTGTCACAATTTTGCAGAAGTATTACAAAACAAAGAAGCCAGTCAGTTATGGCCAATGTTGGGTCTTCGCAGGAGTCCTCACTACAGGTAAATAGTGAACTGTTTCCCTTCTGTAACATCCTAATTACTGTGCTAGAAAGTCAAATTCCTCTGCCTCTGAGCAGCAGAGGTGGCAGGTTCTGTCATGTAACGAGAGGCTGAGAAAGCCAGGACTGCTTAGCCTGGAGAAGAGAGGGCTCTGGGGGCCTTATCTTTGTGTATAAATACCTGACAGGAAGGAGTGGAGCACAGACAGGCTCTTCTCAGTGATGCCCAGTGAAAAGACCAGAGGTGATAGGCATAACCTGAAACATGGGAGGTTCTGTCTGAACATGGGAAATAGTTTTTTTCACCATGAGGGTAACCAACCACTGGCATGGGTTGCCCAGAGAGGTTATGGAATCTACATCCTTGAAGATATTCAAAAGCCATGTGGACACAGTCCCGGGCACCTCCTCTAGCAGACCCTATGTGGGCAGAGGGGTCAGATGAGATGATCCCCAAAGGTGCCCACCAACCTGAGTGATTTTGTGATCCTGTGTTTTTTCGGTCTATGCTGCAGTCATGCGTTGCTTGGGAGTTCCAGCCCGCTGCGTTAGCACCTTCAACTCGGCACATGATACGGAGGAGAACCTGAGAGTTGACATTTACTTGAATGAATCAGGAGAAAAGCTGAACTGGATGTCTCTCGACTCTGTCTGGTACTGTCAAATGGAGCTAATGCTTCCTATCCCTTGTGCTGCCTTGCAGTGCCCCATTTCCCACCCCCAGCAATTCCTTTGATAATTTCCCCTATTGCCCAGGACAGAGAAAGCCTGGGGTTTCACAGGGTTACACACGAATACCTATTAAATCTGCCCTTAATAAAAGCTTAAGGGAGGGGATCATGACTCTTCAGGCTGTAACAGCTCACTCCTTTTCTTTCCAACCCAAATGCATGCAGGAACTTCCACGTGTGGAACGATGTCTGGATGAAGCGGACAGACCTGCCAGATGGGTTTGATGGCTGGCAGGCAATTGATGCAACTCCTCAGGAGCAAAGTGAAGGTAGGATTTGCCTAGAAAGGCTCTTCTGCAACTCCTGAGGGAGGCAGGGACATTTTGTATGAAAGCCATGCTCCCCATTCAGCAAAGCACATACTCTCCATGCACATCTTCACGTGCTGGGGCAGTGATACCCTAAAGCAGGAGATCTCAATCCTGCCATCTCAGGCCAAGATGGGAGGAACAGCATCTCTTGGTAGGCAGAAAAACAACTTTGTAGAATGCTATGGGGACATGAATGTCATTTCAGAGGTTAGAGCACACCTAAGTCATGGAGATCATGAGCCTGCTCATTGGTAGATGGGAGGAATAACCACCAAAATTGGTGACTACCCTCCCTGCACAGATTCAGGGAATTTGGAAGCAGAAAAAACCCCAAAACATTAATTCTCAAGGCAGTGCAGAAAGTGGACTATTGCCAGGAGTTCAAACACAGATGTCTGGACTCAGTTAACTCCATAACTAAACTGCGACTTTCTAACCTTAAAATTGTATAAGTGAGGGGAAACACATAAAACCTCTTACCAGACCTTGGCCATCTAGAAAAAAGCCCAAGCAGCTGTGGGATGAATAAGAACTTTTGGAGTTCGTTACTAAGTTGGAGGACTATTTACTGCTAAGTATCAACTACCATGGCCACAGATTCCTGCTTTAGTGTGTCTGAGAGTGGAATAAAAATTGGATTCACTGCTCATTTCTGGAAAATCAGCTGGTATTGAATGCACTTTCTAGGTGTTTTCCAGTGTGGTCCGTGCCCAGTGAAGGCTGTCCGAGAAGGAGATGTGTATTTGCCCTACGATGGCAAGTTTGTGTATGCAGAGGTGAATGCTGACAAAGTCTACTGGATCGTAAAGAAGGTGAACGGCAAGGATAAGTACATCAGGGTTAGCACGGAGACCCAGGATATCGGCAAAAACATCAGCACAAAAGCCGTTGGGCAGAACGAGCGGGAAGACATCACCCTGCAGTACAAGTACCCTGAAGGTGACTGCCTCAATCCTCTAATGTAGTGCTAAAGAGGAGACCCCTGACCATGTAGGTCACCCTCAACACGTGTTGTTTCAGGAGAAAACTGCAAGAGTAGCTGCAGTGACAAACCTGGTGTAAGACCTGGAGACCCTCGGGAGGCAGCACTTATCCTGGGCATCCTCATGCCCACAGTGACACCTATAGGCTGCTCTTTAGGGACAAGCAAGTTAGCAGGCAATTAAAGAAATGGGCTGAGTGATGAACGTAGTCATCAGACTGATCTTTGCTTTATTTCTTTATTCTATTTCTTTTTGTCTTTGCTTTCCTCACACCATATCGGAAACAAAAAATCCTATGTTTTCTCCTGACAATTATCAGATCCAGCCATGTTGTCCTAGATTATTAAACCCTTTCCAGTGAGGAGGACAAAAATATCAAGCTGAAAAAATTAAGAGCATCCATCCTCCAAAAGTGTCTCTTCAGGAAATTCTTCTAGTCCAAAATGCTAGTTAGATTTGGTGGTAGTGTAAACAGGAAGGTCTCCTGAGCAGAGGCTGGAGGTGCCCTGACATCCTCCATCCTCTCTGCTTAGCAACAGAAGCATAAATAAAGGGAAGATGGCTCTGCGTGAGGAGACTGAGATACAAATATCATCCATATTTTTCTTTATCCAGGCTCTAAAGAGGAAAGGAAGTCCATGGAAAGAGCTTGCTCCTTCATACGCCCTTCAGGACTGACTCCTCGTTCAGGCTACGCTTCAACTATGGGGGAACAGGGTATGCGTACGAGTACAAACAAGCCTGTGGTCCTGCATGAGACAGTCACCAAGACTGGGCTCCATCTTGAGATAATCAATACAGAAGCTTTGCATCCTGGCAATCCCCTTGAACTGGCCATCACAGTGAAGACATCTACTCCAGGAAACTGGACCATTGATCTTGCTGGCTCTTGCCAGCTGCAGTACTATACTGGAAAAGTTCAGGCCAACCTTGGAACTATCAAGGAGATCATCAAGCTTGAAGGCAAATCTGGTAAGACCAGAAAGCTTGGTGTGTTCTGTGCACTATTTACTGTGGCAGTCTGGGATTTGTAATAGCTCCGCTATAGACTAGTGTATGGCTCTGTACTTTGTGAAGAGCAGAAATTGCCTGCCTGCTACCTCCCTCCCTTGTTACCGCATTTGGAAGTCTCAGTTACAGACTGGGATCCCTCTGTAGCAGGGACTAAAACATGAAGGCCCTGTCCCTGCTGCAGCTTCAATGAGGTGGTTAGAAATACATCAGTGTGGGCAGACAGAGGTTTCCATGGTGTGAGTGAAGTGTGCTGGAGTAACTCCCTCCTATCCTTACTGTATAAACATCAAAGATGCCACTGCAGGCTTTGATGGATTAGATCCCTCACAGGATTTAGATAGCTGGAAATTTCAGCCTTGTTTTGTTCTTGTTTGCCACTCTGATCTTGGTGGTGGTGATGCTGGTGAGTGTATTTTCTGAATTCTTTGCCCAAGCAAATTTCCGCCTCCTGACTGCCTGCCTGGCTGATCCCAAGAGCTGTTTGCTCCTGTGCATTGTGTACCTTTGAGTGACCTGAGTTGCATTTCTGATCCCCAGCAGTGTAACTGAAATTTGCTAAATAAGAGACTAACGAGTGATAAATAATTAACAACTCTTTGCTCATTCCAAGCATGAGTCACTCTTGCAAAAAAAAAAAAAAAATCTCTGCTGTTGGTGAGTGCTGAGTGTCTTAATACTGTCAAAATGCAGCAGGGTAGGACACAAAGGTGTGTCCAATATATATACATACGTACATACATTTAGGGAAAAGGACAGACGTTTTTGTTTTTATTCCAAGAAGCCAGGAAGCTTTGCAGCTAAAGCAATGCTCAGACACCAGCACTGCTGACTTCAGGGCTTTTCTGAGCCCCTGGAAGCTTGTCCAGACAATTAAAAATAAAATCTGAAATGAAAGGAAAGCAAGCAATTTTATAGCAAGCAGTGCCTCAGAGAAACCCCAGGGGCACAGGTTTAGATGTACCTAATCTCCTGCTCCTCTGCCTCCTCCTGAGTGCTGGGGCAGCTGGGGATGAGGGCTGCTGAGATGCTGGATGTGAGCCTGAGCCAGTGTTCATCTGGGCAGAGAGACGGTCGGGACTCAGCTACCCCTCCCATGGGCTGCATGTGCCAGGTACTGCCCACCCAGCCAGGGCTTCCCCCAACAGGGGCTACACCCTGAAGGGAAAGCAGGATGGTCTCAGGAAATACGGTTCATCCCACACCCTGAGACACCAGCCACCAGAGCTGACTTTGCCACTCAATTCCTGAGTGTGTGATGAAGCATTAAGTTGTATTTTCTTTCCTGCAGAAATGCAGATCCCTCTGAAAATAGCACCTGACGCGTATATGAAGACATTGGCCTCGGTGGATGATGAAGTGCTCATCCTTGTCACTGCCATTGCTGAGGTCAAGGAAACAAATGACAAACTCACCAAGGAGACGTCAATGAGATTTGAGTACCCCCCCATCACTGTCCAGGTGAGGCAGGCACCAGCCAGGCTCCTGGGGAACTAGAGCCCTGCTCAGTGTGGCATTCACAGGAGGATATCCCAAACAGCTGCCTCCTGGGATGCTCTGTCCTCGGCATTTTATTTGGCTATTCAACCCTTAACTGAAAGTTGAAAGCAGCCATGAAATGAAAATATTATTGCCCCATCTAAAATGGGAAGGAAGAAGCTGCTGGAGGGAAGGGGATGGAAGAGGACAGTTTGTACAGAGCCCATCTCCAATCCCATTTTCTGAAGGAAAAACATGTTGAGAAATCAGTGAGAAACCAGCTGGGAAAACATAGTTCCATGGGAGGGTGGAAAGGATAGAAGGGTGTAAAGAGTTGTCTCACACCATGCTGGTGGTGCACAGCAAACCTGCAGCAGCTCTGGAATCTTTATTACCCCTCTGATCCCTGATCTTTGGGTTTGTTCCTCTCTTTCCTCCTCTGCCAGATGCCCGAAGTAGCCAAACTGAACAATGACTTCAGCTGTGCCTTCATCTTCAAGAACAAGCTGAACGTGGCTCTGGAAAACTGCAAGCTGCTGGTGGAGGGCTTGGGCATATTTAAGATGACAACGTTTGATCAGGGGTAAGGAGATGAGCCCATTAAATGACCCTGGCAGTACTCTGCTTTGTTTATTTTTTTTTAATTTCCCTTGGAGAAGTGGTTAGGGGATTTGGAGTAAGAGGACCCTTTGCCAGCTGTGTTTGAAACTGCACCACGTTTGGCCACAGTCCACATAGGAGAAAGATGCACACAGACTTTGGCAGGCTCAGGGCATTGGGGCATGACAGGGGCTCTCCCTGCGCTCCTGCTGTGACGCCATGTGCTGCCTGGTCAGTGTGAACACAGCTGCTTCCTTCAGAGCTCAATTGAATGTTTCAGCAGTAGCGGGAATTAACTTTGGGGAAGGTCCCCAGGATCTACAGGACCACCAGCCAGTGCCACCATGGCACACCCCACTTGCTGCACGTGGGTCATGACAAAAGGGAAGCACTACCCGCAAACACATGCACTGCCTATTTCTTTAAGTGAAATTATTCAAAAGCAGCAAACAAGAACCCTTACTCATGCTGAGATTATTTGGGTTTTTTTGTCCTTAGGGATATAATGCCTGGCAGGATCATGAAGTCTGAAGTAATATGCACTCCAACAAGACTAGGAGAGAAGAAAATAGTAGCCAAGCTGACCTCAAACCAGATCAAAGGGATCTCTGCAGAGAAGGCTATCACCATCATCGAGTAGGATCGGTGCCTGGGTGGGGTGCAAACAGTTGCCTTGCTTAAGCAAGTTGCATCCCTGGGTGTCTCAGGCACTTCTTGCCTCCTTGATTGCTGGATAGTACTTTCAAAGTAAAGAGCAAAAATACCATTAAGCTAAGGAATTAGCCTGACTTAAAGGGCACAGTTGCATTGATTGCAGTTAATTGTGATTCAATAAATGTTGTTAAAACTGACTGTGTGATTGGGTTGTGTGATATCGCCACGCTGGGATAGCTCCAAACTCACCCCTTGCTAAGGATCAGAGCTTGTGATGGTGCCAGCTTCAGACAGTGATGGGTGCGAGCCTGGGGCAAGGGCCAGCAGTGCTGTGGTTCTCCATGGGACCTCCCAGGGACCTCACTGCACCATGGGCTGCTGTGTAGCTCAAGGAACATTTCAAGCAAATCCCTCCTGGGTGATTCCCTCTCCCTCCCAGCTAACCGTCTGAAGAATGCACTGGCATGCACCTTTCCTTGTCTTTAGAGCACAGAAAGGGCAAACCTGGCACAGTCACCCCAAACACCATTTTTCATACATTTCTTCCCATGCCACCTCTTTTGGGGGTTTTCAGGCATTTTTGGAAGAAGTACCATCTCCATCTGCATTACCAGTGCTTCCCTAGAAATATACCAACCCCTACTCTTCCCCTTCCACCCTGAATGCTGCTGGATTACAGGTAGAACCTTGATGGCAATGTACATCTGGAGTTCTTCCAGCCACCGTCACACAGAAGACAACAGCTGTGCACAGCTGGAGCCCACCACTGCACTGCACATTCCAGCAACCCCTGAGCCCACTTTTAGCACAGGATTGTCCTGCCCCACAGCATTGCCACAGCATGGCCAGTAGCAGTCTGACACTGGGATTTCCAGTATTTCCATGAGTAAAGAGAAAATTAAGTCACACAGTAACATAGGGGGTTATTTATTTGTTTATTTAAAAGGCAAATGCTCGAGCATTAAGGCCACAGAGTGGGAAAAAGAAATGGTGACTACATCGGATTATGTGCCACCCCATAAAAAGGGAGGAGGAAAAAAAAAAGGAAGGGCAAAAAAGAAAGTTTTAACCCACTCTCTTGTGTTTCAGAGGTGGCTGCTGGGCCACAGAAGGGGGTCAGGTTGTCCTGACCCCTGCTGCCCCTCTGCTCACGGTGTTCTGGTGCCCCACAGCAGCACTGGGTCCCCAAGAAGCCATCTCCTGTGGTGGCACAGCAGAGAGTGGGAGCTCCTCTCTGCAGGCAGAGTGGGTGCAGGGTCCATGTGCCTCGTGTCCATAGTGTAGGGAGGAGCAGGTGGTCCTTGGCAGATGAAGTATTAGTTCTTTAGTAAATACAATAGCAACTGGAGGCATGAAAAGGAGTTACAAACAGCAAAAAATATTTTTAAGAGATGTAAATTCTTTACTTGCATAGAAAACCTGCTGTAGAAGACACCAGGTAAGAAGTACAAGAACACTTTCCACGTCTGACATGGCCCTGTCCATCACATATTAACACCTCACATCAGAGCAGTGATGGGATTGCCAGCAGACCATGTCCCACACTGAGCAGTGCAGAGGCAGCATCCTCCCCAGCCTCCCACCACAAGCATAATTTCCAGGACAGCCTTCCCTGGGACCTAGCAAGGTCCAGCCAGAACTCAGATGGGACTACAGCAGCATGGCTTGAAGATGAAGGCATGATTTAACAAGGGGCAAGACAAACCTATTACAGCATGGAGCAAAGGAAAGGAAAATGGAGGGTTTGGTTTCAATTTCATGAAAATCATGTTTGGTCTCAAGCGACCACATAAATCATCAAAGAAGGAGGTTTATACTAAAGCTGTGGATAAAATAGATTTTTCCAACTTTTGAAGACTTCTGTGATTTCTGACAGTTGTCACACTACACTGAGACAGAGGAGATACACCAAGGGGTACTGAGACTTTGGGAGGGGAGAAAGAAGAGGAGGACAAGGGGGACTGACAGCCAAAAAGCACCAGAACTGATGTGCTGGACATAAGAAATCACCCCATCAGGTCGTGGGGGCACCAGAGCTGGGCTGGCTGTCCACGCTCTGCATAAGGCACAGGGACATGTCCCTATCTCTCACTCAAACTGTAATTTGAGGAGGGGAGACGGCTCTTCTGGCTCTCACCCTCCTCTTCACACCGTTTTTCCGTTTCACCTATTAAAAAAAAAAAAACAAATCCAGAAATGCCAGTACCTGAGGAACAATACGAGAGGTGGGAAACAGAATCAAAGGACTCCGGTTCTCATGATGAGGTGAACCAGGTTTGAGAGTGGAGAAGAAAATACGCTGCCTGCATCCATGCCTACCCAAAACCATGTTAGTGGCATCTGTGTCCTGAGAAATGCAGGACATGGGGGTCTCTCCCAAGCTGATGTTCCCATATACCTGCCTCAAGGTGATTTTCAGCCATTATCTAGTTTCTCCCTGTAGCACCGTTCCCACTGCAGACACAGCACCAGAGGCAGGGATGTTAACTGGATGCAGAGGCAGAGCAGCAAGCCAAAATTAGAAAACGCAAGCTAAAAAGGGCAGTCTTACTCTTCCTCCTTCAACATCCCCATTACTCCCTACAGAAAATCCCTTACAGATGTGAGTGTGGCCCTGACATCCCTTTCCTGTGGGATGCTGACAGATAGGAATGGGGGCTGGCACAGAAGTAGGAAAGCTTCTTCCCTCGGTATCCCACTGCTGCACAGGGCAAAGACACCCAAGACCTGATGTCTAAATGACATGAGAGGGTACCTCGTTGCCCCTCAAATGCAGGGTGCTTCCCTTTACCCAAATGGTTATAAATACACAGTTCCTAATGGCTTTTTCTAGATCTATTTTTCACTGACAAAGAGGACAGACATCCAGAGGGAAGAGGGGATGGGACAACTGTTCATAAATACGTCCTGGATTTTAGCAAGAACAAGCTGTGTTCTTAAACAGTCAAGACACTCCGCTTGTTTCCAGTACCTTTGCCAGAAAAAGGCAGAGGACAAGTCCAGGTGAGAATCTCATCCCTCCACAGCAGCCCTGAATGTTACATCATTAATACATCCTAAGATGCTTTTTTGGGGTAAAAATTTTTTTAAAAATCCTGCATAGATTCCATTTGATATCACTCCTATAAATAATAAAATTTCATATAGGTCTTTCACAATACCATGCTTTCATCCCAAAACCTCCTTTCTCTTACTTTTGAGAGGAAGCAGTTATCTTTGGTCCATGTTACAGGGGAAGAGGAGATAAAATCAAGCATGTTCTGTGGTGGGAAAACCAGGAACACGTACCTAATGACAATTGAGCTAAGGGATATGACAGAAGGGAAAACCCCCCAAACACTTGAAAAACAGTCTAAATTAAAATTACCCTGACATCTGGAGGATGCCAAGTGTTTGTAGTGCATCTGAATGCAGGGCCTAGCAACACCTCTGCATGACTTTGCTGCAACTACTGCCATCTGCAGTGATGCCTTCCTTGAGAGATGTATGTTCCTTCTACAGAATTCACCAGGAGCTGGCTGCAAAATTAGAGTAATGAAACCCTCTGCAGTGGCATGTACTGTTAGGACAACGTTAAACCCCAGTAAGATTAAGAGGCACTATTCATTCTCAACTAACTCTAGCTATCAAGAAAAGAAAAAAAAGAGAGACATCTAAATGAAACAAGTCAAATGGAGAGATGGCAGTACCTCCATCAGCAGGGTGTTCCTCTCTCTCTCTCTCTCTCTCTGACTGCAGAAATAGCCCCGGTACCTGGCCTAGACAATTTGTCTGCTTTCTGGGCTGCAGAGGTTGGCCAGGCAGCTCCTGCTCCACACATCTTGTGTGCAAACAAACCAGGGCAAAAGTTCAATGGCAGGGCCAACATTTGCCTGTTCTTGTCTGCACTTGCCACAGGTGAATGCTCCTGGCCAGCCTGGCACCACCATAAGCCCACCAGCTCCGACAAGCACCACCAGTCTTGGGCAGTCCCACAAGCACAGAGGGTAAAAATTTACCCCTGGCGATATTTCAGAGCCCAAAGGAATTACACCCAGGGCGAGCTCATCCATCTGCTGCATCCATAACCCTGTATCCCACCTCTGCTAAGACCTGCACACCAGCAACTTTCATAACCCATAAGCAGCATCCATACGATGAGATGGGCTAAACAGGATGCGTTTTTTACAAAAACTTTCAGAGCTGGGCTAATCTTGCCATCACACATTTAAGTCCTCCAAAAGGCTGTAAGAACAAAAGATTAACCAGACACCCCAGTTAACCAGACTTCCACATTTCTCGGAACTGGAACCAATCTATCTGACAATTATAAACTGTCCTTAAAGGCCATGTAAGAAAAGCTCAATAAAGCAGCTGGAACAGGTCTGAAAAAGAGCTTATGAACCTCCTCGCTTATAAAGCTCTCTCTGGAGATTTGCATTGCTTCCGCTAGTGCTGTACCCAGCGTCCAGAAAAATAGTCCTGAATTTTTTAATGCACCAAAACTATGTTAAAAAACAATGCCTTAAGTCTCCAGCACGAGAAGTTATTAAAAAAAAACCCAAACACCTGAAAGCTTCTCCTGGCATCGCGGAGGACGCTTTGCTTATTCATGTATCTGGATGGCAACGTCTCGAGCGAGAAACTGCTCGATTTCTTCTTGGGTCAGTATTTCAGACGCAGGAGCTGCTGCCACCACTTCAGCCGGTGCTGGCCTCTCACAGTTCAGGTTTGAAAAAGGGTTGAACCAACCCAAAGAGAAGGCACCGCCGAATGCCAGCTTCATTCCTTCCCAGCCGCTGATCTTCTCCCAGGTTGGCTTCTGATTTTTAAGTCGCTCAATACCCTGCAAGAAGAGAAGACTTCAGGGTCGTCTCACATTTATAGCAGGTATTTGGGCATTGTAGCACACGCAGAACTGCCTATCTATAGCCAGACTGATGCTACTTGAGTTCGAGTTAACAATGAAGACAGACATCTTGCATTAGTGAGAGTTTCATCTCTGAATTTAACAACAAAACCCTAAACAATCTAAATCTTGTGGACATATTTTGGCATCAGTTGCTATGGATGCCTACAGTACAGAGACGGCTCCTGAAAAGCCAGCCTTTTGGGAAACATGGATCTCTTCTCACATGGCTTTTTGAATACCTCCAAGGAGAGACAAAATACAGTTAGAACTTAAGAGTTGCACCTTATGTGGGCATTTTTGAAATAGCTTAGATACAGGCAAAATACTGCACCTTTTTCCAGGAATCAGGAATTTACCAGTGCTACACCTAGAAGCTCACTCTGTCCCAGTTAAGAGCAAATATTTAAGAACACAATTTCCATTTACCAAATTGTCAAAAACAAATCACAATGCAAGCCAGATAGCTCACTGGGAGGTGAGAAATTCTGTACAGGTGGAAGTGGAGGCTTAAAAACAGGATTGGAACCTTAGTCAGTCAATATTCTGATTCATTCTCCCTCCAAGAACATTGCTTTTAGTAAAGCAAACATTTTGATTGTACTTAAAGAACAGATACAGCAAATCTGGGCAGCAACATTTTTTCCTCGGTAGCCTTTTCCATGTAGAAATAAAGAACTAAAATTTATTTTCTTAATATATTTTTTTAAAGTGAAATAGGGCACTAATACCAGTGTGAAATAGGGCACAATTTTTTATGCACATCTTCTGTATCATGTAAGAGAGGAGTCAAATCTGCAGCTGGGTAGGATACACTCACAATGACATACAAATGACCACAGAAAGTCTGTTCTTAGAGAAGCGAGAACACTGGATCCCAGTTCTGAGAAACTCAAGGAAAGGAAAAAAAACGAGCAAATTCAGTTAAAACTGTATGAAAGAAGGGTATTAGAAGAGCTGGATGAACGATACACTTGTCACGTCCTAATTCTACAGATTTTTCTTAACGACACACTACATTCAAAGCTTTGCAGGGGGGGAAACAAATACACGCAGGAGCTCAAGCAGCACAGCTGCACTCACAGTCAGCCTTACAAATAACACCATAGCAGCAGCCCAGTTTTGCAATAACATTGAGTCAGCATGAGCAGACCCAGGAGAAAACACACCATAAATTGAAGCACTACGTGCAAAGCTTTTTTTGAGCTTCATTCATGCCCCGTTTCTCTGTGCTGACTTAGGAGAAACTCAGCAGTGAATATGAAGAAAGGAATGACGTGACACCAAATAGGAATTCTTCAGGGTTGCAATTTCAGGAAAAAGTCAAGCCCTGAAGGACTTTGAATGCTAAGCACAGGCCTGCATCCCCTCGCTCTGCTCCCAGGCTTGCAAATGTACAGTTTCAAGAGCTCCAGGGAAAAATCCCTTGCAGTCTCTGGTCCCTTAGGATACCACACTTGGTGCTGCTGCAGCCATGGTCCGACCTTACCTCCCTGCTGGGCAAACTGGGAGAGGAGCAGTGCTCGTGCACAGCACAGCATTTTAGCACTACCATGTGCTCTTCCTCCACGATACTCCATTTCCAGCACCCAGTGGCTGTGCAACCGGGAGGCAGAGGCTTTAGCAGCTGAAAGCAGAAGACCACCTTTGCTTGTTGGCTGTTCCTTAGTGAACTGCAGAAATTTCCCGTGCATTAGTAACAAACTGGCACCACGACTGCAGCACTTACTGTGTGAGTATCTAGAGAGAAGGAAAACAAGTAGCACAGAGCAGGAGGAGAGACAGACACCAAGCATTTAAACCCTTCCCTGGCAGCACAAGCTTTAACCCTGCCCTCAATCACGTGCTTAATCTGTTTCAATCCCTGTTGCCATCTAGACTGGGAATACAGATTTGGAACACTTCTGGGCAGCAACCCCTCCTTTCCTCCCAAAAAAAAACATCGCTCACCTGCTGCTCCACACAGCATCTGCTAACCAAGGAGATAAGCAAGGTCAGGCCGAGGCTGTGCTAATGCCAATTAGGCAGCAGTTCATCAGACCCGGGAGGGGCATACTTTCTCTCTCTCAGCCTGACTTCGCTAATCCCTTCAAAGCACGTATTCAAAATAAGCACAAGTTTTATAATTGTATCTTGATCTAATTTGGCTGCCAGCCACATGGTCAGTAGGGTGTGAGGTTATGCCTTAAAAAGAATTTAAGAGGCTGGAAGGAAAGCACAGCTTTTGAAGACATTTTGTTACTATTTAATGGAACTTATTTTAAATATATATATATATTTACATAAAATCTCTCACCATTACTTTAGAAAGTGGGAATTTTGTATATCAAATTAAACCAACAGCTGTTTATCTTTCCCATAATGCATCATGATCTTTCACTATTCCAAGTTATATAATTTTGAACCAATACTGAAAAAAAGACATAAACCAAGAAACATAAAATACTGGACACTTCCACTTCAGTAAGAGGTACATCATTGCAAACACGGGAACAGTAAGATAAGGTTGACCTGTGGTCACTATGATGCTGGAGGATATACCCTGTTTCTCCCACTATTGACCTCAGTATCTGCTCCTGTCCAGTGCCAGAGGATGGTGGGCTGCGTTGCCTGACCCAGAAATGATCTGCGGGGCAGCTCTTGCACGTTAGAAGCAATGCATTAATTTCTTTTAATGCATTTTCAAAATATGAAAGAGCAAAACGAAAAGACAAGCATTGTGACAATTTGATGGTTAAGACACTGAAAGCATTGTCATCGGAAATCACGAATAAGGCAGACTTTTCTTACAGCACTTCCTTGCACTTATTTCTGTTTGGAGTACCACTTAGCTTTCCAATACAGAAGCACCCCGATTTGAGTTTGATTTCAATGACTCTTGGCCAAGCTAAAACAGAACAAGCACCTGGAAATGGGTTGTCCTGCCCAAGAAAATACTTTACAGAAGCAAACCAGTTTGTCTTTCTCATATTAATACTGACTCCCATTTAGTATCATTCAAATTGCACCATCAAGTTGCACAGCTCAAGTAAAACTGAGGACCCTCAGTTACTGCCACACACACACCTGACAGGTACCAATGGCATTTCTGTGATGATGCCTCATTTAAAAAAAAAAACAGTTTGACTGGAAATATCAATACTGCATAATGCTGTTAAACAATTTGCATTTGTTTGAAACAAGAAAAACTTGGTAGTTACACATTTTTCCACAGTGGTCAAAATGCCAGAACAGCATAACCAATCTTCCTCCAAGATGCATAACCAACAAGGTTAATTAAAATAAAGCCAAACAGGAATGTAGAATTTATAATCAAAGAAATTTTTAAAGCAGTGAACTGAACTAAGAGATGCATTCATTAGTTAATTGCCTAAGTCACTAAAGCCTCTCCCCTCAGTATATCTGATTTTGCATCAGATATATTGAGGGCCGGATTCTCTACCAGTTCACGTTACCACACACATGTGCCTCACTGGCTGAACTGACCCCGGCCAAAGATCCAGCCCTTAATTATTAAGCTGGGAGGATTCTCTGAGAAACACCATTGCATACTAAAATCAGAGTTACAACCTCTCCCAAGTGGAGACATAAAACCCCTGATTAACAGGTCAGTGTATTACCAATTAACCCCCTTTTAAACTTAAAAGCCGATCACTTAGTTAATTGACTTTTGTATGCTTCTGCCTGCTTACAAATGGAAGTGAAAGTTCAGAAAACCATTACAGATTTTTCCCAACATTTGAAGCAAAGAAAGAAAGAACAGCAAACAAGTTTTTGCAAAAGTTTTATTGCATTTGTTTTCCATATGGAAGCATTGACAGATTGAAAAGATGCAGCATTCACACTACTTCCAAAATGAGACATCCATTAAATTTCTCCTTCCCCAATCTCCCTCCCTTTCCCCGTGGCTTTGAAGCAGTCTAAACAGGTTAGTTTCCAAAAAAATACCATTTTATTTTAAACCAAGGAAAGAAAAGATTCCTTGGAAGTCATAGACACAGCTGATTTGTATACTTCCTTTGTCTGCAATTCATCTGATGAGCCCATGGGAGTCACAATCCAAAAATATAAAAAAATTCCTGCCAGAACACAAGATGTCAGTTGTAGTTATGAATGGTTTAGCTTTACCCGTTTTTGGAATGCCTTCTGTCCCTCCCACTTCCATCACCACACAGTTCATAACAGCATGCATGCTCCTTATCATAAATATTTCCCAATTTAAAACACTTACACATATATGTGCGTGCGTTTACACACACACACGTATGTATAAATATCAGAAAAGACTTACAAAGCTCTAAACCAGGGCAATGCTAAGAATATAGAATTAATCACCCTGGTATACTTACACATCCCATCAATATGAGTCTTTATAGTAATCTGGGCATCATGTCAGTTTTTTCACGTTAACACTGTTTAGCAGGCATTGCTCTATCAAGTCATTTACCAAGACAAACACACACAAAGAACATGATTCTGCTATTCTAAACACTTGAAAATTAGCTTTCTTCCTTTCCTGCAAGTGTAAGGCATTTAATAATCCAAAGAGTCTTCTAAATCTGCCACAGTTATCCTAAAAGGGCAACAATTTCCTGCACACTAGGGAGGGAACAGACAAAATAATGCCAGAAAGATGGAATCAGTTCTGTGGCTGGAAGGAAAAAAGAGTGGGGGGTGGGAATTGGTGTTGGCAACCTTCAAGTACTTTAACTGTATACAATCACCAGGTCAACTGGCTTTCTTGCTGTGTTGCCTTCTTGTCTTGCACCTTTTGGTACACGAAGTATCTGCTTCCCTGTTTAAGTTCACTTATGAAAGAGCAACATGCTCCTTCAGGAAGTCCAAAGGTGTCTGTGTAGGGCTGTTGGCACTCACATGTCATCCACAGAGCTCATCACAGTCAGGAGACAGCATGAGAATCTATTCAGAAGAGGTGGGTCATAACAGAGAAGAGAGGATCCCCTTCACATTAGTTATGCCATACAGAAAGCAAAGAGAAACAAATGCCAGTAAAGTTAATGTGATAAAAAAAAAAAAAAGAAAAAAAAAAGAAAAAGAAAAAGAAAAGCAGCAGCAGTTTCAGCCAGAGATATAGAATTATCTAAAATGGTGGAATACAGGGCTTTTTTTTCTCTGCAATTATCAGCCATTTAATAGACATAAAAAAGTTCACTTTGCTTTTTGTTTTAAACATTCATGGAAAATTTGTAACAGTAGTGCTGTAATATGTTTCTATTTTAGTGGAAATGCTGGTCAAGAATTCCTCAGACCACATACTGGTACGGGTCTGCTTTTCCTTGGTCTGGTGTTGCGAATGGGCTAAGCCATGCTATAGAGAACGGATGGCCAAATACTGCTTTCATGTTCATCCATTTTGTTTTTTTAGCCCATCTTCTCTCTTCCTTTTTCAACTGTTCTATTCCCTGAAAACAGAAATATTACATTTTCAGTCAAATACTCAGGTTTTGTAGTTCTGGATTCGGGGAGAAGTCTACTCTCAGTTACCCCTTATCCAAAGGATGGAGTAAGAAAATACAAATGTACCTGTATTGCCTTTCCTTTTCTTCTCACTGCTTTATATTAAAAAATATTAAGGCTATAGAGTGTTCCTTGGAAATAAAATTAATTTCAATTTGTTCAGTCCTAGATACTTCAGAAACATTTTAAGACCTGACATCCAATCGTCTGTGACGTCAAATAAAAAAAAAACCCACCACTTAAAATCAAACAAAAAGTATGTGCTTTAATGGCTGAACGCATCATGTGCTAACCAGATGGAAAAGTTTTAGAAGAATCCATTATAAGCTTGCAGACAAAAAAACAAAACAAAACAAAAAACCCCACAAACCCAAAGATAATCTCTATAATGCTCCCAGATTCACCAAGCAAGTTCAGGAAGTGCCCATGGCTCAGTGTAGCTGAGTCTACCTCTTGCCTCTTTGTATGTCGTTAGAATCACTGCTAAAACATGCATGGGCTGACAGCAGGGAGAAAGGGTTAAATAAGACACTGATTCGAAGAAATCACTGGCATCGTTTAGTAAAGGTTAGAGGCAGAACAAAAATAAGCCATCAAGCAATCAGCTGAAACATTCACTAGTAAAACATTAAAAAAAAAATTAAAAATTCCACATTGTGTCTAAAACCCACAGAGTGAATTCGGTCTTTCAGGAAAGCCATATATGCCTGGCTGCCACAGAAGCAAAATGAACAAGTGCAGTCCTTGTAGAGCATTATTATTCCACAGGTAGCAGCAGGCAGATGACTCTGTTCTTTAACTCTGCACCTTTTGCAAGGTAAGGTTTCTCCTGACCTACATGTCTCTCCCATGCTATGAATTAATGCACTGCAACACATCTTTGTGTCTCAAATTACCGGTGCTAGGAGCTCTGAAGAACACAACACGGGTCAACTGCAGGAGTTGTGCTGATCCCTGGTAAATGCCACCTCCAGAGACAAGAGCAAAATACCAGGGCTCTGGGTCCCTTCAGGCAGAAAGGAACCATCTTGGTGGGACAGCATTCTCAAGATAAGGAATGATGTCTCCCAGTGATTGGAAGAGAAAGGTGAAAAAAGAATAAGACACAGCCCTGCTGTCTAAAATGTGAAGTAAAACACTGCAAGAGAGCACAACAAGAAGAATTTCACCTGGAAGTATTTATCTGCTCAAAACAGATTGCTTGCCAGACACAGCTAGCTCAATGCTAGCAAATCAACAATGAGATGTTCCACAGAGCTAAATCCTTGTGGGTACATATTCAAAAAAGAAAACAAAAATGAAAACACACGACCCAACAGGGGGAGACCATATTTCACTTTTTTTTTATTTTAGATTGTTGCATTGCTCCTTTAACATCTATATGTCCCCAGAATTAGAGGGAAAGGGAAAATCCAGGGAACTTATTTGGTTGCCCTGCTGTAGGAAGCAGCTTCTAAAAATTCTTGACAGGTTTCAAAGACAGAGAAATTCAAATGATAATTTCACAGGCAGCATTGCTAATTTACACACTTATTGACAAACTCAAGCTCAGCAGGATCCGTAGAACACTGTACTTCTTCCTGGGGCTCCCCATCAGAAAGAACAATGAAGTCTTCCTCTGAACACAGAAGAGCCACAGGTGGAACATCAGCTTCTTGCAGAAGCCAAGCATTAAAAAAAAAGCACTGCAAAAAAAACCGCGGGAGCAATGGGCTCTTACAGCATATGACGCCAATCACAGCTCTCCAATGGCAGCAAACATACCTATTCTAGCTTCCACTGGCCATGGGCAAACAAGGGGAAAGAAACCTAAAGGAGGCAGGGGAGGAAAGAAGAGCTGTCACTCTTTTAAGACTATCACTTCTCTCCAACCACTCCAGTCAATTCAATTATATCTGAGCATGCTTGGTGAAGACTAGAAGTATTCACAAGTGTGGGAACACACCCAGGAGTCACCAGCTCCATCTTTACAGAAGTGGGGAAATGCAGGGATATAGGATGAGCTGCAACACTGCTATGTAACCTCTACTGTGCCACCCTTGAATTGGGGATGATTTGATGGCTTTCCAGCAGACTGTAGCCAGCAGGCTTACATGAACCTACTCCACTCCCTTTTCTTTTTCCATCTGGCAAGAGTTTTTGAACTATTTAACGAGTAGCCAAAACTAGAAAATCTTCCAGGCTAAAAGAAGTCTCTGTGTGTTTGTGTATATGTATCCCTCCCCCACCTACTCATCTTGGCTTTCCAGTACATTAACCTGTAAATAGTGACAATCAGGGCACAGCTGAGTTTCAGACAATACCAATGAAAAAGCAAAGAGAAAGAGGTTCTTGAATCCATAGGGAAAAACACTCTCTACAGAGTAATCCCAGTTACCGATACCTACTTTATCGCAGGTACTATCAACACAGCACCCCAGCCAATACATAGGCATACACTACTTCCCACAGTAACCTTCAGGGACCACAATCCAGCACTGTGATAGCTCAGTTTATTACACTGGATCTTCCCTCAAGGGGTACATGAACCTTCTGTGCAATGAGGTAAAAACCTGTAACCCTTCACTGTTTCTACAAATGGTGAGAGACAAGGTAAAGGAGAGAGGGTGTGAGACACTCACCGTTTCATCTGTGCAGATAGAGTGTACTTGGGTCCCAAACATAACTGAGGTGAAGATAAGAAATAGGAGAGCCTCGAAACACAAGAGGATGAGAAGAATCACCGTAGTCGGTGGAGAGAAGGAACTGCATTCTGTGAAGACAAAACAACAGAGTTGGAAAGGTAGACATCAAGTAATGCAGCAGCTGCAAAACACCTGCTAAGCCACAAGTTTTCCATACTCAAACTGACAAATAAATTATACGGTCACCATTCCCAGAAAAGTACACAGGGAAGTTTTCACATTCTTGAGGATATTCAACCATAAAATGATCACTCCCACAATTAAAAAAAAACCAAACCAACCAACCAACAAACAAACGAGCAAATAAAAAACAAAAAAAACTCCACACAAACCCTGCAACACTTCAACTTGCTTTTCCATTTCGGTTTTTACCCAGCATACTGACTAGGACTCTATTCTACTCCATTTCACCTGTAGCTTCTCTCTTAAACCTTAGTCTTAACAGATTTTCCACAGTGATAAAGTCAATTAGAAATCTCAAGCTGGCAGTCAGGACACGAGGATATGTAGCAACAACCTAAAACCAGAGTATGCTTCTTTCATAACTGCTCTAAACCATGACCTAAAGAAGGTCAGATTAAGTCAAATTCTTATTTTTCCTCATAATCTATACTGCAAACTCAAGCAAGAGCTAAAAAAAACAAAACAAACCAAGAAGGTAAATACAAAAGAGAAGCAGAAGAAAGGAAGAGGAAGAAAAATGTTATAGGGCCAAGCTCATAGTGTTGAGTGTTGTAAATGTCAGAACATCTCCAGATTTTTTCAAAATCCAAGACTCTCACCAAAAGCCTGTATTTTTCTCATGAGCTGTTAAGCTTTAACAAATACACCATAATCAGGGGCTAACACAATCTGCACAAAGGGAAGAAGCCGCAACAACCTATCCATCTCTCATAACAGCTCTGTTCTGCCACCTAAACCTGGGGCAGGTGGGAAAGTGCTTTCCCCACACAAACAGGCTCTGAGAAAGGGGGTAAAGGAAACTACCTTTTGATGTATCCTTCCCTTTATGGCCCTGGCCACTGTAGTCAAATGCAGTTCTCAGTGACAGCTGGCAGCTGTTTTACAAAGTTTTGAACCACAGAACAACCTTGTCAAACTCAATTCATACGTATGTCCTCTGCAATAGTATAAACTAAACCCAGTCATTATATTGAATAACACAACTGAAATTCCAAGAAAAAAAACCCTAATTCTTTTCCAAAAAAATTCAGAAGCAGCACATACATCTGCACACACATTCTTTGACAGATTGCAGTTTGACTCAGCATTACCTCGAGGATTTCCTATATCCATTTATGGTTTTAAAAACATATATAGACTGTCTTCATAAAAATTTACTCACTGGCTGATTCAGAGTGAGGGCTGGAGTTTTTATTTTGGCTTTTTTGAGCTGCTTGGGTTCTGGTTTTGGTTTGCCCTTTTTTTTTTTTTTGGAAAGGAATTGTTTGTTCTTGTGAGGGTGGATTTTTGGATCTGAGTTAGCATGTTTTTCTGGCAGTCTTGCAAGAATGATTCACGTTACCCTTTTAAAAAAAGCATATGCATTCCTCTTGTCTTGTGTTGGCATTCAGGAAATTAGTGCTGTGTTCATTTCAACAGTAAGTTGTTGCACACATACTTGTTAGGTGTCTTTACATCTCAGCTTTTTCCTAGGCAGTATCAGGTGTAAGTTGAAACAGGACTTTTCAGGACAGAGATCCCAGCAGGTCAAAAAGAATTATAAAGCTCCAGGATTGATCATTAAAACAAATTTAAAGAGAGATAGCACAGCAGAGCCCTGATAGCATTCTTCTGAAACAAGCAAACTACATTATAAGTTCTTACTCAAAAACTAATCTGATATCTTAATGAGGTATTTTGTTAGTACTCACTTGTCCAGTCTTCTTCAAAGCAATACAAGAAGTGAAATCCCACCATGATTAAAGCATGCAGGGAAATCAGTGCTATATACATCTGAAAAATAAAGGATGTAATATAGGTACCAGGTGAGTTTAAAGACCAAAATGCTACATCTTCCCAATACTTCAAATAAAGCAAAGTGCTAATATTTCAAAACAAAACCAAACCACAAACAACTCCAAAAACGATCAAACTCTTCCATCTCCCCTAAACAAGCACCATGAAACTGGCAAATACCAAGACTACAGAGACTCATTCTGGCCTTACTAACAGCTCTGAGCAAATATGAGGGAGATTGCTGAGTTCAAAGCCAGCTGGATACCAAACTCAGCCTCCCCTGTCCCAGAGTGGCCTTCCACTCAGTCTAGTGTCCTTATCTCCCCTATGTACAACACAACTTTCAGAGAACAGTAACACTGGCATCTAGGTATCACATTGTCAAAGCTTACATCCTTGCTCTTGAGAGCCCTGTAGTCTCCCAGAGAAACAACAGTTAATTTGTTTTAAGCAGAAAATGCACTTTATCTGTTTTCCAGCTTGAGCTCAGAAAAATGATGTATTTGTTTAATAAGCACTTTCCCTGAGGCAGATGCTTGCATGGAAAATTTCTCTCTGGCTTTAATACTTGGTAGTAAATACTTTTTGTTTTAAACTAGGTCTTAGCTTTGTAACAGAAAGTGTATGTAACAAAAAGTTATAACAGAAACTATATGCAGTACTACACATACATTACAATTTACCAAGACAGGGCTAAAAATATGATTCTCCTGAACATACAAACTCTGACAAAGGTCAGCAGATACTAGAACTGAGAGAGATTTTGTTAAAAGAAATCCCTGTGGAAGCAGTAAAAGGCAATAGGGGAGTATTTTTTTTTCCAGTTCAGTATGCTGCCATTCTTTCACTTCCTCAGGTCTCAAAAAGCATACCCAAGAACAAAACCAGCAACCCTTAGTTTGTTTCTCTCAACTCCATTAAGTGTTTAATATAGTCTGCTTGAAAGTAGATGTCAAGTTTTAATAGAAACTGAAATCCTTTTGATAGGACTAAAACACCTAGCTCGCTCAAGGTGAAAAAACAACCTTGCTCAAAGGAAAGAAACGGGATTAATTTTGTTCTGTAATCCACATCCTAGCAAACCACAGCACAGAACACTAAGCCTTTCCATTTATCTGAAAATCTCCCCCTTGTTACTTGGTAATATGAGAACAGTCTTCCTCAAACCTGCAGATGTCTCAAAAGATTTATTAATAAAACAGAGCATCACTGAAAGTCAGCCTTGTAATGTTCACACTACTCCCACGGGATATTCGCAGTTTGCTCTGATGAAACACATTTCAACCCTTCCAGAAATATGCAGTATTCAAGTGTGCACTGCTGTTTTCTTACTCATGCTACAGATATAGTACAAAAAGTCAAACACCTCCATGGTTTTCAAGTACAAAAATAAACCCCTTGCAATTAAAAGGTGGATAATTCTTGCCAAAGGGGATGCAGACTTCCCACTCCTCACTTAAGATGTAGCAACAGCTCTTATTACATGATCCCACACAGGTACTCATACAACCATAAAGCTTAGGAGCCCTATATACGGCCTGGGACCCTACCAGCCACAGTAAAAGGATGGACCATGCATCAAAAAGCTCAATGCCACAATAAACTACTCCCATTACAATATAGATGCTCAACAACTGCCAAAAGAAACCTCAAAAAAACCTTGAAAATACTTCCCATGATGTTTTTTCCCATTGCTGTGGGTGGATGGGTCTGTGTGGGTGAGTGGGTGGGTGTGTTCCCTAACTAGTGAAACAGAAGTCTGCAGCAGCTCCCTGTAAAGTTCTTCCAAAACAGGAAGGAAGAGAAAGCCAGCCTTGGGAGCTGCCTCACAGACTACACGCTGCATTTCAGCGCTTCCCACTGGACAACCTCAAGCATCACTTGCAAAATACTTACTGTAAACAGTACAAAGTACTTCTGGTTATTCTCTCCTACACAGTTATTGACCCATGGGCAGTGATGGTCCATTTTCCGAATACACCTCTTGCAAACACTGAAAGAATAGAGGTCTTTATTAACAGCACTTTTCATTCCAGGAACATAAGATTTCAGTGGGGTTTGGGGGACAAAAAAACTACAGAAAAGAATCAGAAGTGAAATCTGAATCTTAAAAAATTTACTTGTCACCGTATTTGTGTTTGTGGTTTTTTATCTTGACTAAGTCTGTTAAAAATGAACCATAGAATACCAAATCACCACTGCAAAAATTAATGCCACCTTATCAGTTGTTCTGTCAAAAATATATCAAAAATATTTGAACAATATATTTGGGCAGATGGAAAAAATCTGTGATTTTGTTTAGTTTTAACCTATTTTGTCTGTGAAAATGTCCATAAATTAAAACCAAAGAGAAATCAGAAAGATACAAAAAGCAGTAATGAATAAAGATATTTTTCAGAGTTGCTAATTACAGACTACGGTTTATTTACCAACATTTGCTGGCAGCAGGAACTTGCAGAAAAGGAAGTTAAATAAGGCACTAGAAAAGATTCTTGACATCGAGGTTAGCCACATACTAATATAAAATAGCTGTGGCAGTCAGTCAGGAAGACAGTACCACAATACACATTCAAGGTGAAATTAGATGTTAAAGCACTTCACAAAACCAGGCTAATGAAATCAAAATTCAAATTCTTGCCAGCGTGCACACTGTGGCCAGAAGTCAAATAATTAAAACATTATTACTTTGTCTGGACATCATTCTCTTGCTTAGTCAGTAACTGCTTCAATTCACATAATAAAGGAAGTCTTTTTCTTTGCTGCTTTCTCATATAATAGGAGACGAAAGGCAGTCTCCTGATACCACATTGCACGAACAAGCACAGAAATCAAATATGAAAAAACACAAAACCCCAAAGCAAACAAACAATGGACCCAGAAAGGAAACAGCCATTCCAGAACAATTCTGGCAGCCCTGAAACAGAAAGGATTGGGCGCTCTGCTAATTTTATTTTCCTTCTTATAACAAAAAGTATTTTGACCTTAATATAACAATAAACTTCAACACCCAAACGCTTAAGGGAAACTCAAATAAAAACATGTTCTTATCTGCACGTATGAATAAATAATAGAAAACCTCTCTGTCAGAACAGTGGTGGGAGGGAGTAATCCCCAAGGATACTTGCATGCCTGAAAAACAAATGAGTTGCTATAACCCCGATCCTAAATGAAAGGTCAGGCAGGCAGGCTCTGGCCTCTCAGCATGGGGCCAGATCAGGACATGCTTCTCCTCAGGTGTGCTCAAGTACCCCATTACCTTCCAGCCCCAGGTGCAGTGGAAAACGGGAAAAGTCTCATTTTGCCAGAACAAGCAGCTTGAAATTATTTTTGAGCTACATGGGGACTGCAATCAGCTGGCACAGTAAAAACAATTTATCTGCCAGATAATGTGCTTCGTATTATAATGATCAACCACTGCTTTAAAAAAATAAAAAAAAAAGGAGGGGGGAAGGTGGGGCAGGTGGTGTAAAGGAGGAGGATGCCTCCTTGTCTGTAGATGTGCACACACTTCCTTGGACTCTGAAACAGGGGAGTACCCAAGCAATCCCTTCAACTGCTCCTAGGTCCTAGTTCCCCAGAGAGACAACCTGAAGCAGCCAAGCCACAGATGTGGAAGAAGTAGCTAAGGCTGAGAGGAGAGGTTTTATTCCCTGTACACATACCAAAAGCAGTTGGATGACAAGCAGAACAGGAAACTAGCTGGTGGAAAAAGAAACATAGAAACCATGACTGAAAAGTACAGGCAGCAGGGATTACCCTGTCTCAGACACTTTCCCCCTATTTGACCACCCAGCTTCCAAATGCTGGCAGGACTAGCTTACTGGGCTTAGGGGACTCACTAAATAGAACATGAATCAAAAAACATCCTGGTCCCTCTGGCATACCACTAGCAATATCTCCTTCTGATGCATATGCACAACCTTGATGTGTTAAAGTCTAATAAATCTTCCTAGTCCATAGAAAACCTTTTGACTGAAGATTCTCAACAGCATCAGTGCTCAGTGGATAAGTTTCCCAAATCTTAATGTCTAAAAACTTATCTTAAAGCATAGAAAAAAGGATCACAGTGATGAGGTTTTGTGTTTAGCCAGAGTTGTCTTCATTTACCTATGCTGTGAGTCATCATCAAGACAGTATTTTAGATGTGAAGTTTCATTCATAATTGAAGAGCTGTCAGAGGGGATTTTACAGTAGCATTAATAAGTGATAAGCATGATCACATTGCTCCTGATGAATAACCAACTCCTGATTTTGATTAGAATAAAAAAACAACAAAAAAGAAAAACATTTGCAAACTAAAGCTCTGAAAGTAAGTATGAAAAATGCAAACAGCAGAACAAGTTTGTTCAGCTCAGTACCATGTATTCCCCTCCCCACAAGACCACTGCACAAATCAGCAGTAATCCTGGTACAAGCTCTCTTGGTACGTATTGGGTTTTGAGGAGGTAAGGAAGTGACACCAGTGCAAACTCATTAACTACTTACTGGAAAGCAGGTTCGCTTGCTTTAAAAGCAGAAGAGAATTTTAGGAAGTAGTTATTTTTTTGCTCACTGCCTTTAGTACTAAAAAGCTCACTACCAGTTACTCTCTTCCGGGAAGTTTATCCTACCAGAAAAAGAAAGGACATGACAGATCAGTAGGTATACTGATCTATCACATAGCACAAAACAAAGTCACAGTACTCAATAAAAATGTGGAAGTCTGAGCTCTTAAAAAATATATACAGTTATCTGTACTTTAGTTTTAACTTAAATATCACTTCTAAATAGAATACACAGTTAGACAAATGGGTTTGTGAATAAAAATAAAAACGGAAAAGACACTGACCCTCTGAGAGACATTACATTTTTTAGATTTCTATGCATTCTGGTATATAATGTCTCTTTTTAAGTCACGTTTACATGAAAATTTATGGAATGCCAATTACAAGGCTGGAGCCAAGGTAGCACTCATTTTAAGTGTTTCTCACTTGAAGTGGCCCCAGTGTCCTATAGATAAAAATTTGTTAGGAAAGGCCTGAGATTTTTTTCAGAGAAACTTAAATGTGTCTGGCACTATTGGCAACGGAATTCAGATACCAGTCTCTCAATTTACCCACTCCAGTCTCAGACTCCAATAACAATTTAGATCAAGGCACACTGGTGAATAATTCTTGAGGTCTTATTAATACAGCTGTCTTCAGAAAAGACTTTACCTGCAGTGATGTGCTCTGTCAGGTTTGATGCTACAACACTTTGGGCACTTGTAAACCACCTGGCCTGGCTTTAGCTGCAAACTCTCAATGAACTCTTTTGTGGCATTACCTTTGGGTACAGCACCCTGCAGGAAAAAAAATAAACCAGAAGATTAACCTGTGGACATTACAACTGCTAAGAACAACAGGATGACTTAAAACTATGGGAGGGGAGGAAAAAGAAAGAAATAAAAACTTCCCTAAGATCAACAGAGTTGCAAGAAGATTCAGAAAAGAAATGAAAATGTGGCACTAAAATATGGAATCACATACTTAAACATCATTCTGGTGGGGTTTTTCGGGTTTTCTAAACACCAATAAATCCTCACTTAAGCAATTATTCTTTTGTAATCCTATCATAAGCTTAAAATATTAAAGAATCCTCACCCCTCTTTTCACATCAACAAATTTATCATGCCAGTGTTTTGTATCACAAACTGGAAACAGCAGATGTTTTATTCCAATACAAGCAGCTACTTCCTGAAGTATCATTTTGTACACTAAGAGTTGCTGGTAAACACCTCATGTATTTATATTTATGCTTCCACTGTGTATTTGTTATTTAAATTAGGGCCTAACATTCAAACAGTGAACACTAAAAATCTTCCCACCTGAATAAGACTAGATAAAACATTCTTAGCTGTCTTTAAATAGGTAACATATTGCTGCTGCAGGAGCCCAAGTTCATGAGTCTCCAGTCTTTTTTGCTCAAAAAAACTGTATCAAAGAAACTCCCTCCCCTAAAAAAAAAGTCATGAAACATACTGTATGAAATCACTGCTGGTACATTGGTACAATTAACTTCTGTGAATTTAAGGCTTTTTTATTAAAATAAAAACAGAGAAGTAATATTTTGACAGATTTCTGAAAGAACAGTCTCTTTTTAACATATCTATACAACGTCCTAACAGCAATAAATAGGAAAGATACACACCAGTGAGAGAACTGCATATTGAACCAGTATTATAAGGCTTTCTAGAGCAATAGTTTTTTCCACAAAAACTCCCAAAAGGACTGACCAATTAAAAAAATTACGAAAACCAACTTCCCCAAAATGCTACAACTCATGTTCTCTCTCTTCAACACTCAGCAAAGCTCAAAACCTTACGAATGTTTTAGCAAGAAGCAGTTCTTGAAATGCGAGACACATGCTATCAATTCTGAAGAACTCAGGTGTTCATTTATTTATAGTAAGAATTTTGTTTGTTTGCCTCAGCAGTGATTTCTGTTTCATTCTGATCCTAGACGTGCCCCTGGCTCCCCATGTCCTGGCAGTTTCCTTAATCCCTGACTCACACTGTCTGCCAGATGTTGCTGCATCCCTTCTCTGTATCTTCCCTTCTGCATTTTATTTAGCTGAATTCCTCATTAAAAAAATGAAACAAAATCCCACTGGCTCTTGCCCTCCACACACATAAATCCCACCTCACACTAGGAATTAACATATCTTTTCCAAATGACTCTCAATAGAGATTGTATCTGCTTCTCCAATGTAGCCTGTTTCAAAATACAGCTTTTGTTTCAGAAGAGTTTCTAGTAACTCTGCAAAATAATCCCAGCGACTTGAAGGTCCCTAGGCATGAAAGCCACACAACATACAATAATTACAACAACCACCACCCTTAGGACACAAACTATCTAACAAACTGCTGCAGCCCAGTCCAATGACCAGAAGTTTCAGAGCATAAACTATTGCTTACAGTTCTGCCCAGCAGCAGTGTGCAATTCAACCGTCTTTACTATAAATTGTGAGATTACCCCAAATAAAGCCATTTCTGCACTGTTGTGGCTTCTGGAAGAACTGGAATCTAAGAAGCAAAGATTGTTCTGAACTCTTAATGGCACCTTAACAAGGTTGGAAGTAGGAAATGACATTTGGAAGGAAGAGAATATCAGAGGTACACCACCACTCCCAACAGCAACAAGAACGCTTGTGAGGAAGGGGACAAGAGAAATCTAAGCGTGTCTTTCCTTCCACTGACAATTGGAGATGGGGTTTTTAATTGAATCTACTGTCCAGGGATTATTAAGCAAATAAACCATCACAGGCCACTCAGCATTAGCCTCATGTTGCTAAATCATATCTTCTCACTAGCTGAAAGATGACAAACCAGCAGATCAGATCTCTCTGAGCAATGTCCTACAGATCCACACAAGGAAGTCTTACAACTCTGATGCTTCCCAACTTGCCTAACAGCTCTTAGCACACTCACACAGTATTTATTTCAGCATTGTCCAATACACTCAACAAAATCAGGAGAATGAGAGATGGTAACATGGCTTTTCAAAACAACGCACGTTCTGCTCCATTCTGCTGAAGCAATACTTGCCAAGGCAGACAACTAAAACCAGCTTTTCCAGCTTTACTGTTTGTCAAGACATGACAAGCCACAAACACGAGATCTGCCACTGGGGAGAAAACAGTGTCAGAGAAACACTCTCCTTCCCAGTGAAAAAGAGGAGCTGCTCACACACTGGGAATCTAAAGCTGGGTCCTTGACTTTGCTTCTGACTTGAGTGGGATGAAAAATTAGCATACCACATCAGCAGCCTCACTCAGCAGGCTGACACACAGAAGATTATTTAAATCTGCCACTCACTCGGCGAGTGAGTTACCCAACATCTAGCAGACAAGAAAAACACCGCCTGTTTCTTTCCGAGACACACAGAGAGAGGTATACTTACTGGATCTGTCAGCATAGCACGAAAATGTGAAGCCAAAGCGAGGAAAGCCAAGGTGTTGAACAGTGTGCCATTGATGACACTATAAACATAATCTCTTGATGGAACTAGCATGACAAGAAGGACTACAAAGTCGGCATAGAACACCAGCATCCAGGTAACGACAGCACATGCAATACCACAGCCATCTCGAATAAACCACATTGTTCCCAGGGAAGCGCGGCTAGGAGGTGGAACACACTTTTCTGGCTGGAGGTATTCTGGTGTCCTTTCAATATCTCTGAAGCGGTGGACTGGAGTAATCATCATAGGCTATTATGTCCATACTTGCATCTGAAAGAGAATCAGAAACAGTGTTCACTGCTCTGCAAGACATGCGGCCCTCTGTTCACGGAAAGGCACGGCGATCACATGGAAAATTCAGAATTGCAGAAAGACAGTTGAAAAAGCAAAAAAGGTAAATAAATCAAACGCGAAATAATGGATTTGGAAACCACACTCTTTCACTTATCGGAACACTTCTTACTCAGAAGACTCTCTAAGTGCTTTTAAGATGTGCTTAATTATACATTAGGTCCACCTGTGTGCCACCTCCACCTCCCCCTGCGGAAAGGCAACAAGCCTTTCTTTTAATGAAGAGAAAGTCATCAGGTAGGAGCCAAGAGGAGCTGCTCCAACAGGAACTGAAGCAAGAACTGGGCACTGCCATGTGAGGAAAAGAGGAAAGACCTAGCACAGCTGGCAGGGTCCCTCCTTGCTGCCTCAGATCTGGGGAAGGGTCTCTCCTACAGATACTGGGTAACTTAGCAAGTAGAAAAAGTATCCTTTCCCCTTAGCCATTGACTCACAGCTTTGGTGTAAAACTGCAAAACCCAACCGCTCTAAAATTAGATTTGCAGGAATTGATCAAGAAGCAACCCAGGCAAAGATCTCAACAGGAACTTCTAGTCTTGGCTGAAGGATGGTCTTCCCCAGCAACAGCTGTCTCCTACTCTCACCTTTTCCTCTGGCCTTACAATCCTTGGAAGTCTTCTGCTTTACCATGGCTCTCACACCACCTTTGCTCCATCCCTCAAAGGTATTTGTTTTGCCTCCCCTTTAGCACTTCTAGTCAACTCCATTCCGCTGTAGTAAGAGCACTAACACTGACATTGCCCTGTCCTCTCCTCTCTGCAGGCACCTTGTCTATCCAGAGGGTAAGGTCCACCTTGGAGCCAGAAACTGTAATATTCCAGGTATATGCGGCACTTACTGTAGTTTCAGCGTAACTCCCACTAAACATAGGCATTTGAGAAAACAGAAAAGGTGCTCATAAGTCTCTGGCAAGGGATCAATCCATTTGCAGTGTGAATGTACACCACTCAATAATTGAGCACACCTGGAATGCTAAGCTTTGAAAGAGGCTCTTTATACACCCAGCAGCTTCTTCCAAAGACACTTCTTCACAGAGTATTTGCACAGTGCTCTAAGCACTCAAAAACACTACAACCTCTAAAGACCCACCTTCTACAAAAATGGCTACAATAATTTTACTACCAAATACACTGAATTGCATATACCTGAACGGAAGGGATCAGCCTCCTGCTATTTCAACATATCAGGCTTTTCAAAAAAAGAGCGTGCATTATGCAATTTTATTTCAGAGAAACGAAGACAATGTTCACCATTAATTATGCTTTCTGCCAAAAATGTTCATACTGAAACTGCTTTTGTACTTGTTTAAAAAGTTACACTGTTGCCTATACAAAGGGGAGAAATTTTACAGAAAATATAGTCAGCAAATTGCAAAACTACCTAGGACCTTGAACTTCTCTCCAAATGTTATTGCTGAGCTCTGTCAAGCACAAGGAGAAAGCTCTATTCTGCATAATGCAAACCAAAAAGGAAATGTTATTGCCCCTACCCAGACAGGGAAGAAGAAGATAGTTTGCTTTTTAGTTATTATTTCAAGAAGACCAAATTCATAAGAGGAAAATTAGTCTTTTAAGGCCAAAGATTAAGGTTATTAATGACCAGGATGATTAACTACATCCAAGCGCAGAAGTGATGAACTTTGTGTGCCTTAGTGCGAGTGACATCGGGGAGAGGTGACTGGAACTGCTACTGCCACAGCAAGAGTCAAAAGCCAGGAGCACAAAGTTTCTAGGTGAAGAGAAGGGGATGAACTAGACCATTTATAATATTTGTTTGCTAACATAACTGTAAATAAATAAACCAGGAGAATTAGGTATTTCTTATCTTTCTGCTTTGAGCATTTAGTATGCTGCCAAGCAAGTTTAAGACGGTTTATGAATCTGAAGAAAGTCACATGGATTAATGTTAAAGCATATCAGTCTTGTATTTATACATACATCAAACAGAACAGAAAAATCAAGATAAAAACGTCCTTGTAAGAATGTCATTTACTTTGGCGAGAAAAAAAACCACAACAAAAAGCCCTCTCCTCATTCATAAAATTCACATAACACATTGTAATTACTGTGTATTTTAACCACAGCTATAATTTAGCCTCATGACTCCCAATACTTAGGAACACAAGCTATGTAATTTTCATAAACAGTGATTACCCAAATGATCTGGTGGTCTAAGTTCAGATAAATCTATACCTACTGGTAAATCCGTACCTTTTCTCCAGTTTTTCACAATTTCTGTGAGGACAATTTTGTACTTATACATTCACACAGACTTAACCAGCATTTCTAAGACTCGGTCCTTCCCCTCCCTCAAGGAAACAGGTTAACCTTCACTGCATTATTTAATAATCTTATTAAAATTGTTATGTTGGTTTGCGAGCTCAAAACAGGGCTGACATAATTAAAGACTCATGCCTGACAACAATGTTTAGTTTACAGTAACATCATATTGCATTAAAAAACGAGAAAGAGAACAGTAATTTAGGTATTTCGATTTTCAAACAGAAGTCTTAGCCTTGACACATCAGGAGCAGGGATAGTCCTGAACAGGATTGGCATAGTCCCAAACACAGACTTTCAGGTTTTTTTCCCTAGACTCTGAGTGGTTTTTTTCCCCCTGAGGTTTTGTTTCCCAAAGCAAAGGAATGAAAGTCACAGGAAAAGCAAACTCCTATTTAACAGAGTTTGACAAGTCACCCCAAAGTCAGTATTAGCAAAGACTGACTGAAAGCTAAACAAATACACAGTGATTAAAACTGTGGGTTTAGTCCTGGACAGCACACTTTACCAGTGAAATAAAAATTAATCTCTCTTGCAAGCGCAAGAACTGGTTTCACTCCAATAAAAGTTCTACAGTTCTCTCTCAGAAATATTGAGCTAAACTGGGGGGAAAACATAGGAAAAACTTATAGCTGTGTAACCTACAGCTGGAAGGAACCTCAAGGCACCTCCGTCTGAAAGTCTGGAGACTCATTTCTGCAGTGCAGAGTTATGAGACAAAGCACAGACCTCCAATTCTGGCTGGAGGACAAATTTGTTATTTAATGTACTTGACTATTTAATGCTGGGTTTACAGGCATCATTAGACAACAAAATGAAAAATCAGTAATTGGTACATAAACACTGTACCTTATTTGAGAAATATGTGTGTTTTAGTGTTCATTATCTTGAGAGTCAATCTATAGGAGCTTAGAGTCTCAGCTTCTCTCTTACATGACCCGATTAGAGGGTTTTTTAATACCTTGTTCTTACATACACAAACATCTGCTTTTGTTTATGCTGTCCAACTAAATATTTTCATATAAATAATACAACAACAACAATACTGTAGGGGGGAGAAAGTAGTAACTTGCCCTAACTGTTTTGCCCTTCAACCATGCTGCATATGAATTTAATTTATCACACAGATAGAATATGTCAGTCCCTCCTGGTCTGGAGCAAACAATATGTAAACAATGTAGGCAAAGGGCTTAAGGACTTAATCTTGGTGTCAGGCTACAACAGGCCACTAGGTAAGTGTGAATACAATGACAACACACACATCAATTCAGCTTAATGACATGACAGAGCAAAGACTTGTTCTTTTTATCTGGAAGGCATTTGGCATTACAGGAACAACTAAAAAACATGTAATATACAAATTAGAAATGTAAACAAAGCAAATAAAAATCCACTTCCTGCTACAATGAACACTTAAAATATGCTATTACACCCTATATAAATTAGTAACTGTCTTTTGATCTGCTATAAGCCATGTCCAAAAAAGCTTGTTTTTCATGGCCTGTGACCACCAAAGAACGTGCAAAAAATGAACAAACAAATGATGTGAGCCTTAAGAAGTACCTGAAAGCTACCTGAGGTTCTGATGGTGTAAAACCTACAAAAAGCTTAAAACCAACATTATCATCAACCTGCTGATTTTCATGTAATTACTCATGCTAGTGAAGTCAAAAGCACATGGGTATGACTTGCAAAACTACAGTATTACTAGTACATTGCAACCATTTCCTTTATTAGAAGTCCATTAACACCGAACTTCAGGAAGAGGTAACATTTTCATTTTGTCATATAAACTACGTGAATTTCAAGTTTAAACAAAACTTGAAAACAAAAACAATTCTGGGAGGAAAAAAAAAAGAAAAGAGAGACGGGGCAGATCACTGACATTTTTTTAAGTTACTTGGTTTGGTTTTTTATACACTTTAACGAGCATACTCCAAATAGCTTTTACAACACACAGAGTATCTTAAGAGCTGACAACACTAAAGTTAACTTTTAATCATCATCAAAAGGAAGCAAACATACATAACTAGTCATACTATATTCATGACAGCTAAAGTAGGCAGTTTAGATCTGCAGGACAGGATGTCCCTTTAAATAAAACCAACAAACTCCACTTGATAGACAGAAACTGCAAGAGTCCATTTTTAAGTTTATTTCATTTTTCTGTACATAAAACTGCATTGATTAAAACACTGGGTATTTAATCTTCCTTTGCAACAGACATGCAAGGAAGTATGCTTTCTAACAGGATATTTACCTATGCTTCTCCCTCCTGTCACACCTCCATACAGCCGAAATCTAACAACAAACTTATCAAAACTTCCCAAAGCACTTTCTAGAAGGGATAATAATAAAGGAATATCAGTATTTATATATTTTGTTTCCTAATGGCTCCTGCAAGGCCTATCTGATCAGCAGGAGCGGAATGAAACAGCCCAGCTATGCTGAGAATTTTTGGCAGTCTCCTGCAGATTCATCCAGATATCCATCAGCATGGCAGTTTCCAACCTCTGGTTTACAAAACTCTGGAGGGTCAATGGGACATTTCTAACAGGTCTATGAAAGGCAGCTAAAAAAAGCAAGCCTATTATTAGCAGGCTTAAATTTGCTATAGAGAGCTGTACCTCCATTGGAATGTTTTTGTGACTCTACACATGGTTAAAAAAAACAACCAACCAACCAACAAAACAAACCTGATCCCAATTCAAAACCTCAAACAGGTAAAAACCTGCTCTTGGGTTAAAATGGCAAAAGCAATAGGGAAGAACTGGGCACAGAAGTTAACACTGCGCTTACAGGACACCCGATGACTCAGATCAAATGATCACAGTGCAAAGTCAGTGCTGCGAGCCCTACTCCAGACACCCCGGGAGGAGATAACAGGATTGTGCCTACCACAGATACTTTTTCATTTTTCTTCTGGAAATTCCGGCTACATTAAGGAATATAGTTACAGCCTAAGTACGACATTACCAGCTACCCATGTGCTTTTAGCAAGAGGTTCACAAACACCTCGAGATTCCCCTGAAACCTTTGGCTCCTGAAGTTATGCAATTTCAACAGTTTCAGTTCCCATGCTGAAGAAAAATGGCATAAAGAAATCAGTATGTCAATTGTATTAAATCTATTAAAAATAATCTTTAAAAAATAACAAGGCTTAAAATAAATTTATGTTTCCTGAGGATAAATGCACAGGCTTGGATTACCTCCCTTGAAAAGGGGAAAAGAGAGTACATAAAACCAGATGGTAACCCTTTTATAACATTTTTCTGTACATGAAGAGAGTAAGAGGATGTATAACAATGCCTTATAGTCAGAGTTTAGAAAACTGTTTATATCATTAACTATTTTGATGAATCATAATTTTCTATTGATGAATCAATATTTTCTATTTTTAACTTATTTCTTATTTTGAAGAGGCCACGCATGAACAAGACCTTAGTAAAAACGGATCACACTAAAATCATACTCTTATTATTTTTACTAGAAGCATCTTAATAGAGGGGAAGATTTAATTGAAGTCATGCATTTCTGAAGAACACATTTGAATAGGAGTATAAATACATCAAGGGAACTCCTCCCTAAGGAGAGCAGGGGGAGGGGGAAATTACCTCGAAGGTGCCTGTAGGATCTGGAAACTCTATTCTGAGGTCCTGGATTGAGCTGAGAGTGACAGGCTCAAGAGGGATGCAGCCACATAGGGCACAAACCCCTCAGTCCTGCCCTAATTTATGTCAGTCCAGACAAGAAGCAATTTGAACAGTGCCAGAGGAATTGCATTAGAACCGTAAGGAAAATAAGGCCATGTTTTCTCAGTTACAAACATAGGGGTTTCCCTATCCTGATGGTTGTGGTATGCAGTCTCTCAGGGCAGACAGTAACAGCTTCCTGGTTAATGTCTGCATCCTTTCTGTTTAACTAATAGATATGTATTGTATAAATAAATGATAATGCAATTAAGACTGACCTAAGAGTCTGAGTTATCTGGTGATTGCACCCCCACCTAAAAGGCCTGTCAGCTGCCAGCTTGAGCAAAGGAGAGCAAAGACAATGTAGTTACTGTCCAAGGTACAAAAACACTGGACCACTATAGATGAGTGACAAAATTGGGGCAATATCTAGGAACAGGACACAAATCACAAGGACAACAGAGACTGAGGTCAGACTTGAATCTCACTTGGTCTGATCACAAAGTTAGTGATCTCAATAAGGCTTTGATCAGAGACAGAAGGTACTTTATAATACTGTCATTAAGTATGAACCATTACAAAATAATGTAACTTTTTCCCTATCAGAGCTGCAAGGGGAACAGAGAAATTCTGTCACTTCAATCTTACAGTTTCCCAGTAAGACTAAATACACACAAGCTACTTAACCTATGTCAAAAGAGAAATATTAATCCTGAACATACAAACCATCTTTGTTGCATCGTCACCTATCTGGAGTTAAGCATCAGAAGGAAAGAGCAGTCTTGCAGGAGGGACTGCACTAGGAAACAGAAAACAACAGATGGGGATGTCATGCTTTCCCACAGCATTGCAGTTATACTGAATACACAGCCTCATGAGAGACAAAACACAAGAAGCTGCCCTGGTCTTCTAGACAGCTTTGCAATTTTGATGATGATTCAAGACTTAAAACAGCAAACCCCTGGATTAAGGGAATTTAAATTCACAATTTGTCCTGTATCAATTTTTTTTTTTTTAACAAAAGACAAAAATTAAAGGGGAAGGTTTATCTATACAACTAGTATTATTTTTAGCATCTATTTTAAAAGCTACACAACTTTCATGGCAAAAGGAATATATCTTCCAAAGCAGAAGAGTTGCAGCTTTAAAGTTTTAATCATAATAAGAAGCTGGCAGAACCACTCTGGTCCAAAAAAATATTCTAAATACTATCTTTCAAGTCAGAAAGAGCACTTATAACTATCAGACATACGTTTTCACTCAAGATGGTCTAATGCTGCATCTGGCTCTCATCTGCTGCTGCTATAGCCACCCCTTCCCAACCATGTCACTCACTCTCCCTGATTTTATTCCCCCACTTGCAGTTTGTTCTTCTTCCTTACCACACAGGAGTAGGTAAGACACAGGTATGAAGGCTGTAAGGCATTTAGATTTTAAATCTAAATACTACACCTAAGCAGATACCTAAACCAAATACAGAAAATACACAGAGCATACATTAAAATAGCACAAAAATAACACAGGGACCGAAAAAATTATCACCTCTATCCTGCAAAGGTCTGAAGGTAAAATCATGACTAGAAGAAGCCTATGCTGCTACTTCAGAGAACTGGAAAAACCTGCAGGTTCAAAGTTGCTGTACGTTAAAGCTTTTTATGTAGCAAAGGACAGCTGAGTTGGCAAACTAAGTTTTGCTCACGGTTGCATTAGCACGCAGAAGGGATCCCTGCCTCCATAAAATATACAATTTTTATGTCTAAACCTTAATTTTGTTATCCTTTTAAATACTGAGAGTTCAAGCCCAGACCAACTACAATATATAATATGCTACTTATCTATTCTATTCTGTATTGGACATCAGTAATTCAAGTAGTCATTGCAAGAACACAAAGATGTATATCACATTACTATCTTTCTTTATCACCTGCGATAGCCCTCTCTGTATCTATGTTTTGGTACTACTGCCTTTCCACTGGGCCTGTATACGTTTTTTTTTTTTTTTTTTAATAGCATAGTACTTTACCCTACCTTTATTCACTCATACTGTTTCAGCTTGAGTCCATTTGCTTTAACTTCTGCATGCTGCACCACGCTTAAGATTGGTCACCCCTGTCAGTTCTGCATTATTGCAAAACTCACAGCTGAACTTCACAAACACCAGCCCAGCAGCAAAAACATCAACAAGGGCCCTGCGTTTCCTCTCATTCAACATTCCTCTGTTGTCCACGGGTATTAACAGTGAGTTTTCCACATCCTTGTTTTAGTTGCTGTTTTACTTGCTCCTGGAACAGCATTTCCCAACATTTTTCTAGCTGAACTCTGCTGCTGTAGCCTTCCCTCTTATTTCCATACCTTCCCATCCCTATCCTCTGCTATTTTTCCCCCTTTTCTTGTACTCCTTCTCCCACAGCAGCACCAGTTCTATATGGTCACCCTGTAACCTGGTGGGGCAAAGAGATATGAGGCTACAAGCCTAGATAAATCTGTCATTTCAGCCCCCAAAAGCACTCCTGAGTACCCCCCCACCCTGGGGGCACAGCCAGGAGCAAGCGACAGGAGTTAACACGCCGGTGCTCCTATGCAGTAAGAGCCAGAGTACCTGGCTGCACCTTGTTTGTAACACCTTGCACCCACTAGCAGGAAATTGCTGCTGTGTGGGGAGGTCTTTGGCACCCACAGCCTGCAGAGACAAGCTGGCTCGCTCTTCTGGACTCCCTCTCAAAAGGACAACGTGTAAAGTGTTACTGGCAGACTTGCTGCACTGCAGTTCCAGTCAAGTTAAGGGCTATCTTTTTTTCGTATTATCTGCACAACCCAAACATGCAGCTCTTATTAGGAAAGCTTTAACTTCTCATTTTCTCTAATACAACCTTAAGCTTCAGATTAGTTACATGGACAAGTCAAATATGATGTTCCAGGTGCAATGATTCACATTTAGTTTTCTTCAACTAGCTAAGCACAGGACAGAGAAAATAAAACCTGACAAAACGCTATTCTATCGTGTCATATTTTATGTTACCTGCTGTCTTCTGTCAGGAAGGCAGAACAATTGTATTCCAGAATATCACCCTAAAAAAAAGGTCATGTCTACACTGCAGAGGGACCAGAGAAAAGTGTAAGCTCAGCCAACTAACATCTGCAGAGACTGGCTGAGCTACAGCCAAGCCATTTTCAGACTGACACCACTGTGGGAGCCAATCTAGTCTCTTCTACAGGAGAGATGCCCCGTTACAGATATATGGGAAATGTCTGCACAATAAAGCTTCATTGCTCCATGAGAAAGTTTTCCTGAAAAAACGCAACACATGTGTTTAAACTGCACTGACTATGAGACACTGCTAGCTTCTGTTCTGCTGGGAGATGCACAGCAATCTACCCATCAAGAAAAGTAAATTCATATTAGATATGAAAAAGATTCACCAAAGCTGAGTTACCATTGCCCAGGATACACACATACTGCTGAAGACTATAAATTCTTCTTTGCTAACACAAGGGGAGCTGCCTAGAAAAGACACATAAGTACTTGGGCACAGCAGACATGCATCTGCTGAGGAATTAAGCATTCATCTTCTTGCAACCTATTTCCGATAGTTAAATTACATTTGTGTATTTTTGTCTACTACCAAACAAGCAATTTCAAACTGAAATACACACCCTTGTCTGTAATTACACCACCTAAAATGAAAATTAAAAGGAAGTAGAAACATACACAAAAATACTCAGTAGGTGTTAAATGTTGCAACAAATATTCTGGCCTTTAGGCAGACCTTATATCTGCCCTTTTATAAACCTACAACCGCACTTAGCTTCTGGGTCGCACCTTCTAAATCTCAATGAGCATTCAGTCAGACACAACTTCCTACCACCAGCAGCTCCCGCCGGTATGACAAACACTATTGCATCAGTGAGACAGCACCAAGAGCTACGCTGACAGAGTCATAGTGTTTGAAGGACTGGCTCTTTATTGCACAGGGGGGCTGCATCTTTAACGACATATGAATGGCATGGCTCCTCTTATGATGACTCTTATCACCAAAATGCCTGTAACACTGCACAAAAGACTTATTTGTTGCTTTCATTAAGCAAAGAAAAACATGGTACTCACTAACGCCTTGCTATCTACACCACCAGACACCCAATGCAGTTACTCATTGCAACCCGCCAGTCAGTATCAGAACAATCCACTGTATCAGAACAACCATCCGAATTTGGGTTCCTTCCTTACAGATCTGACATTGCACACCTCTGCCGTGTCAAGAATCCGGCAAAAAATCACTCTTTTGCACACCGAAAAACACAATTTATCTTTTCTAAATTAGGATCAAAGGAAAGAAACCCAAACAAGTTTTGTGTCCATCCTGTGTCCCTCAGTGGCACACAGGCAGCGGGAGAGCCTACCAAGGACCAGATTGCTGCCTCCTCCTCCCCAAGGCCTGTTTTCTTGAAGACTGTTTTCTAATGATCCATCATGAACTCTTGCTTCTTAAAAATTACTTTACAGAACTACTCCAGTAATACTTAGAAGCTGCTGTTCTAAACAAGTCCGGATCGCTTCCTATTGCCATGTAGCTCACCATCCACTTCAACTAAACCCTCAACAGTGCAGCGCCATGGTTTCAACACAGATTACTCCCGATGCCGAGGTCACACCCGGCCGATGGTCCCATCGGACAGGTGCAGTCACACGCCGGGTGACCGCGGCCACTTCCAAAGCGAGTGGGTGAGCTCCGCTCGCTGTCCAGCTGTTCGCTGGACACGTCCCATCGCTGAAACGCACGCACAGATCACAGGACCCCGTTCCACCACTGCAATCCATTAACAAGTCACAGGACCCCGACGAAAACGCTGGAGACTTCGAGTTTAAATTTCCTGCCGAGGGGACTCAACGCTGCTCCGAAAGGCCGCGGAGCAGACCTAAACCACGTATTTAGCCCGGTATTATTTTAACGTGTTTAGCCTCGCAGTATTTAAAGCCCAGTACTGGACGGCGGCGAGGGGAGAGCGGGAGCCCACCTCCCGTTTCCCGACCGATGCCAGAAGCTCCTGGAGACGCCGCCGCTGGACACGACCCGCCGCCAGCCCTTGCCGGGGGCCCCGCGGAGGGATGCGGGCACCGCTCGGCCCCCGGGCGGCGGGGCCATCCTGCGGTTCCCGCACGGCCGGGGGGCTGCGCGGACAGCGGGGACAGCGGCAGGGCCAGGGGGCAGCTGGTGGCGCGGCGCAGGCGGCGGCGGGATGGCCGCGCCGCTCAGCTCCGGCGGCCCGCTCCCGTCCCCGGCTCTCGCTCCCGCCTCTCGCTCCCGCCTCCCACTCCCGCCCCACTCCGCCGGCGCACACACCTGCCCGGCGCCCCCCCCCGCCCCGCGTTGTCAGTCGCACCCACCTACCCCACTGGCCGCCGCCGCCGCCGCGGGTCCGGCGCGCCCCGCCGCCGCCCCCGCGCCGGCAGCGGCACGGCACGGAACGGCACCCCCCCTTCCGCCGCCCCTTACGCGGGCTCGGCGAGGAAGGAGGTGGAGCGGCCGCGGGGAGGAACCAGGAAGTGAACGGCGGCGGCGGGAGGCAGAGCACACCCTGCCCTGCCCTGCCCTGCCCTGGCCGACCCACGGGCGGGCACCGGCACCGGGCGCCGCTGGGGCGCGCTTGTGCCATGGGCGCGTCTCGGGCGTGAGGGTTTTGTGAGGGAAAAAGCCCTACCACTTTTTTGTTTTTACAGGGGACCAGATGGTTCTGCCTCACTGCGCACCGCTGAGCCCCCAGCCAGGTTCAGGGTGGTTTCGGTTTGCAGGTATCCAAAATCCTTCAGCACCCAAGAAGGAGTGAGTGCAGTGGAAGGCAGTGAGGATGACTGGGGGACTGGACCATGTCTCTGAGGAAGGGCTGAGGGAATTGAGCCTGTTTGGCCTCGAGAAGAATCACAGAATCATAGAATTAGCCAGGTTGGAAAGGACCTCTGAGATCATTAAGTCCAACCCTTGATCCACTACCACCATGGTTACGAGACCCTGGCACTAAGTGCCACATTCAGTCTCATCTTAAAAACCTCCAGGGACTAAGAATCCACCACTTCCCTGGGCAGCCCATTCCAGTGCCTGATTACCCCATCTGTAAAGAATTTCTCCCTAATATCCAACCTAAACCTCCCCTGGCAAAGCTTAAGACCCTCCCCTCTTGTCTTACTGATAGCTGCCTGGGAGAAGAGACCAACCCCCACCTGGCTTCAACCTCCTTTCAGGGAGTTGTAGAGAGTGACGAGGTCTCCCCCGAGCCTCCTCTTTTCCAGGCTGAACAACCCCAGCTCCCTCAGCCTCTCCTCATAGGACTTGTGTTCAAGTCCCTTCACCAGCATCGTTGCTCTTCTCTGGACCTGCTCCAGCACCTCAATATCCTTCCTGAACTGAGGGGCCCAGAACTGAACACAGTACTCAACGTGTGGCCCCACCAGGGCTGAGTACAGGGGCAGAATCACTTCCCTGGACCTGTCGGCCACACTGTTCCTGATACAGGCCAGGATGCCATTGGCCTTCTTGGGCACCTGGGCACACTGCTGGCTGAGACAACTGAGAGGGGACCTCATTAATTTGTGTAAATACCTAAAGGAAGGGTGCCAAGAAGATGGAGCCAGGCTCTTCTTGGTAGTACCAAGCAATAGGATGAGAGGCAATGGGCACAAACTGATGCATAGAAGTTCCCTCGGAATATGAGGAAAAACTTCTTTACTGTGGGAGTGACTGTGCACTGGAACAGGTTGTCAGAGAGGTTGTTGATCTCCCTCATTGGAGATATTCAAGAACCATCCTGTGCCATGTGTTCCTTGCTTAAGCAGGAAGGTTGAACCAGATGATGCACAGTGGTCCCTTCCAACCTTACCCATTCTATGATTCTGTGACAGAGCATGCTGCTGCAGGTGTCATGTTTGGAGCGTGAGCAGGGGTTGAGTTTGCTTGACACTCTGCACGTTCAGTGGCTGCTTTCAGTATTTGTGGCCTCACCAGGCATTAATCACATAGTGTGAATCTTCACATTCCAGGGGGTTCTCTCAGGCTGGCTTTTATTTTAGCCAACTCATGTCATTCATTTACTATAATGAGGCTAGAGGAAAAGACATTGCTTTGCCTTTGTTAAAAAAAAATAAACAAAACAACAATACAAAACCAAGAAACTAGTGGCATTCTTTTTTGTCTGGTAGCCTTCACTACAGCCTTGAGTTGGAATTTGAATGCTCTCAGAAATAAATGCTCTTTAGAGCAAGAGGATGCCTTCTGCCCTCCCTAAAAAACGAGCCAAACCTGGGCTCTTCCAGCCTTTGGAAAAATGCTGTCTGCATGTGAACAAGATTTGCTAGCTGAGTCTCTGGATTATGCAAGAATTTGACTAACATTAGGTAGAGTCCAGGCTGGGATGGCAGAGGGGGAAAAAAACTAACAAGTAATTTTTTCCTTGCAGTTAGGACTGTGAGCGGCTGTGGGCTAAGCCATGAGATAGGCAGAACTAGGAGTCAGAATGTCATCTCCCTGGGCTCTCAGTGGAAATCATTGTGTGTGTCTGCATTAACAGTGTGTTTCAGATCAGGAATTCACATTTACAAGGGAATTTCTAACATCTTACTTCTTGTTTGTTTCACACTGAGGAATGTGAGGCCACAAGTATCACACTATGGGTCAATCACAGGGTCCATCTGTGCTGGACAGCAGCACTGGCAGATGCTATTTAGAGAGAACATAACAAACCAGGTCCCTTTCACGCATGGTCACTGCCTTTGTCTGGCACTCTCCTGGCCCAGGAAGGGGGTCTGGCCCTGCTCACATCCCCAGGGTGAGCAGGGAGGACAAGCTACCCAAGCCTCAGCTCCCAGCTCTGCCAAGCTCCACCACTGGCTCTCCCCACTGAGAAACAGTAAGCAATCCCCATGCAACAACCCTAGTGTGCAGAAACTCGACTCCTTTTGGATGCATGTAAGCCATGGGAAGCGCCCCAGAAATGCATCTGCTCTGCTTTGACTGTTAACAGATATGCAGCCTGCCAATGGAACCTGATCAGAGCTAACCCAAGCTAAAATCTCCAAAACATCCCTTGCTCTTGAGGTTTGTTTCTACTGCATCATTCCGCCTGCTCAAGTAGGCACAGCCAGGAATGCTCTGTACACTTGATTGAACAGGGAGTTGTGGAGAGCTGGATAGACTGTGGCAGTGTGATGTGTAGTACTTGGGAGCCATGGGTCATTCTCATCCAAGCAAACATCAGCATGAAGTCACATAGCAACCTGTAAAATACTCTCAAAATTATACACAGGAGCTGTGCAAAAAGGTGTAAAACTTACACTAATGACTGTTATGAAGCTTTCAATTAAGGCTGTCCAAAAAACCTCAACCCTTCATTACTGTTTTAATATATAATGTGAGTTTTTAATTACATTTCCCACACCACTTTCCCAGGGATATCTAGCACAGGACCAACAGCACTCTCCTAACCGAGAGCATCTGATTTCTTCCCTGCTCCTGCACCAACCTTCCCTGCACACCACACCTTGCTCGGACCCTTCCGAGGTGAAAACTCTACCAGGAAAATGAGGAAATGCGAAATTTATCAGTACGCTATACCTTCCGGAACACTTGGGCATTTCCACAGCTTCCTTCAGGAGCTTTTGGCAGAGGGCAGCGGGGAGGCGCTGCCTGTTTGCTTTAACATGAGGGTTCGCTTTCTTGGAGGGGACGAGGAGCAATGGCCATAAACTAAAACACAAGTTTCACATCAACATGAGGAAGAACTTCTTTCCATTGAGAGTGGCAGAGCACTCGAACAGGCTGACCAGGGAGGTCGCGGAGACATTCCAAACCCACCTGGACGCGTCCCCGTGTCACCTGCTCGAGGTGACCCTGCCTTGGCACGGGGGTTGGACTGGGTGATCTCCAGAGGTCCCTTCCAACCCAATGCGAGGTGCCGGTGCCGCTGCCGGTGCCGGCTGGGCGGGCGAGCGGGACAGCAGCTGTGGACAGCCGGCAGCTTTCCCGACGCGGACGGGCGGAAGGAAGGAAGGGAAGCAGGGAGGCAGGAGGGGCACTGCGCAGCTGCGGTCCGGAGGCGGCGGCAGGAATGGCGTCCGTGGTGCTGAGCGAGGCGGAGAAGCTCTACATCGTGCACGGCGTGCAGGTACCGGAGCGGGAGGGGGCGAGTTACAGGGTAGGCTGGGGAGGAGGGAGGCAGGGAGCCCTCCATCGTGGTGTCTGGACGCGAATCTCTGGGGTAGTAATCGTCGGAGCACGCTGAGCATCAGAACGGGAAGCTGGCTGAGAGCAGAACGTGGATTTGTTTTCTTTCACTTCTGTCCCACTTTACCTCTCTTTCTTTGCTCTTTCCACATCTTCCCTGGCTCTTTCTCAAGTTTTTGCCGTTTCATAGAGTTTTAGCCTGCCACGTAGCAAAGGAACGTGAGTGGACAAAGGAGGAAGAGTGAAGGATGTGGGGGGAGAAACGCCGGTGAAACAAGGACTGTATTTTTACCGAATTTTGCTGAAAAACAACCTATTTCTGTGGAGGCGAGTGTATAGTATCAGAGGATGCACAATACCCGTTTTTGAAATACAGATGAAAACATTTGGGAGGCCAGTGGGTTTTTTTTCCTGCATGGTCCTAATTACTGCTATAAAAGTACAGAACTTGCGCATCCCAGGAAAGGCCTGATGTAGTCTTAAGTAAAAGCCCGTGATGAAACCATGAGCTGATGCTTTCATGTTGGTTTTACTGCTGTGTTTGGTATAGGAGAAGGAAAGTTTCAAGTCACAGATATATATATATCTATAGATATAGATAGATATAGATATATAGATATATTATTTTTTAAAAGTTTTCACTACTGATTCCCTTAAGCACAATATATTGATGTCATACTTAGGAGGATCTTCGTGTGGATGGTCGTGGCTGTGAAGACTACAGATGTGCAGAAGTAGAAACAGATGTTGTATCAAACACAAGCGGATCTGCAAGAGTAAAGCTGGTAGGTAAATTTCTTAGGGACCGTGTGCCTCGCTAATGAAGTTTCTAGTTTATATGACTGGTTTTAAGATAAGCTGAGGTTATTTGTGTGTGTGCATAGCAGTAACTGAAACTATGTTTAAGGAAATAATTATAGCATATATAATGCTTTTTGGCTGGCTTAACTATTATCACGATGATGAAAAAAAATTAAGCAGGGCTGGATTTACCATGAAGTACCTGGACAGCCTTTAGTTTGAGTTGATCTAACATTTAATCTCAAAAACTGCAATCACTATTGTGCCTAATCCCTGGGAAAAAATAATTCTGCTACTTCAGAGTGAAGTGAAATTACTTTTGGCATGTGCAGTATTATAGTGGTTCTGCAGTAAGAGATGTTTCCAGAACCAAAATGACAGAAGTAGTCCTGGATATTAAGTGTCTTTTTAACCTAGAGAAAGCTAATATGTATGGTAATTATTTGAAGAATCTTCTTAAGCTTAATATTGTCCTTCTAAAGCCTTTCCTTCTTTAAAAAATTTAATGTTATTTTAAGTTCACTCTGATAGAACAATCAGATAACTGAAAGGTAGAAATGTCAGCTTACTGTAGACATTTAAATTAAACAAGTAGTTCTGTAACTATAATTTCAGTTGTGTGATGTGTTTCTGTTTTAACAGGGAGACACTGATGTCTTGGTAGGCATAAAAGCTGAAATGGGGACACCAAAGTTAGAGAAACCCGATGAAGGATACCTGGAATTCTTTGTTGACTGGTTAGTATGTCAGAAAAGAATGAAATAGATCTAATATTTGGAATAAATGACTAATCAGATCTTGCCATTCTTCAGAAGTTTATACCTTCATTCCACTAACCTCCGGTAAGAGTCTGAGTAAGAGAAGAAAGTTATTTTACTGTTCCTATAGCAGTGAATGTTCAGAAACTTTATGCTGATTTTGCCGACCCAAAATAAGCAAATCAATAGGATTTAAAGAATGAAAGCAATCCCAAACTGCATAACATCACTGCAGCTGGGAAAGAGTAATGGTCCAATGACACATGCATTTAACATGACTTCATGACTACAATGTCAGCTGTTGCTTTTACAGTGACAGAGAAAATCTCTTTCAAAAAAAGTAAGTATTCCAGAAGAAAAGAATTGACTGTTCTTTAACTGTACTTAAAGGTTTGCTTGCTTTGTCTGATAAAGCAGTGGAAAAAGTTTGAAGTGTGTTTTGTTCAAATTCGTTTGTTTAAAAAAAAGAAAATCTCCAGTGTGAACGTCAGATGCAAAAGCTAATTAGAAAATTTAGTTATGCATTTATCAGAGAATCTGTGCTTCATTAACTAAAATGGTATTTGTTTTAATCATGTTCCTTGCTTTTTGCTACAAGTGCACTATTGTTTATCCTTACAGTCTTCATACTGCTCGAATTATGAAGGAAGCTAGAAGAAAACTGAGAACTCTTTACTTTCGGGTTGCTCTGAGATAGCATAGTGACATCTCAATGTTATTCTAGACTGTCTGTGGTCTGCGACTACGGTATCCATGTCATGCAGACTTCCTAAAACTCTCCTTTATGAAGTAATGTGTTTTGGGAACCTCTCATCAGAGCCTTGGCACTGTCAAGTTAGCTGTTTTGCATGTGACATTTCTTTTTATTTTTATTATAAACCAAAAATGTTGCTACTCTGACATTAAACCAATATACCATTGGTAAGCTAAGGTATGAGAGCTACTAAGTAAATGTATATCTGGTGATCTTGCTAACCTAACTGGCTGTATCTGCCTTAACATTTGTGTGTCACATTATATGGCCTTATCTAAGACTGCCTCTGTACCTCATGTGCTAGTTAACTGTGGAAACCTTGTGCATTGTAGAGGAAAGGACTCACCTGCGAATTAGTAGTTTGTCTACAATTACTATTCAAAAAATATGAGGTGGGAAGATGATCTTGGATGTGGTCCTGCTATTACAGGGGATCTGAGCCTGACTGCTTTATGAAACGCATGCTTGAAATATCCTAAACAGTACATGGAGGTTTTTTTCCAATGGTTTCTATATGAAGAAAGTCCAGTGGCAGCAGGAATGTTTTCATACTTAAACAAGTGGGCTGTGCACATGTGGCAATTCTGTGACACTTCTTGCATATGTAAATAAATGTTAGAAAAACTTCAGTTCATTAGGTTAACGTTAGGTTGTATTTTCTAACTGCTAATCTCTGCTTCATAAGATGGGAGATGTGCAGCAATATTGTGCAAGATGGATTTTGTCAGTTCTAGAAATAGGGAATTGTTAATTTCTGTGACAACACAGACCAAAAGCCTAAACTTTAGAGAAGTGTATTAACTTCTCACATGCTTGTGAACAGAGAAAGTGTCCTCTAGCCTCCAGAAAGATCCAAGACAAAATGTGAAGTGGAGGCAGCTTGTTCTCTGTAAAGGGAAATGAGCTGCTGTCAGTACTCTGATGCTTTTGCAGGCTGCCACTGGGTGGTAGTAACTGCACATAGTCCGATACCCTGCATCTCCCGGTGAAGTTCTTCTGTGTTCTACTTGGCTTTTATGTTGTTGAAACTAATAATAAAAACTCAGAGTGCAGTGATTACTATCTTAAATTGCTTATTTCCCGAAATTTTCATAGTTTCCTTTCCTGATTAAAATAATCACTTGCTGGATTAGATATATATTTCTCTGCCCCAGAATTCTGTTTCTCTTTTTTCTGCTCCGAGTCCTTTACCTAAAATCTGAGAAGCACATTTGGTCACATTTTGAGATAGACTTTAATGCGCGTCTCTGGAAGGGATGATATTTTGGGCACTGATTTGTGAGCCTGGAAATTAATTACCACAGATCAAGTCCATGTCCTCTGTGATATCCGTACTGCCCATCATCACTGGAGAGGACATTCATCCTGGCCATTGATGTTGAAGACTGCTGTCTGCTTTTCTGACATTTGAGTTTTGGGACTGTTCTGAGTTACCGTTTTCAAACTGTAAGAAATAACAACAAAAAGAAAAGCAGACATCTGAATTCCTTGAATGCATTTGATTCTGTTTGTGGAATTAGTAATATATCTGTTGAAGTGTTTCCACCTGTAGATTACAGTATATTAATGGCCTGAGCAACAGGTGTAAAGTGCTTAACTACTGTGAGAGAAAGGTTTTTCTGCTAACAGCAAGAGTTTTGAAATTGAGCAGAAATCTGTGGCAGAAGCATCATTGTGCTTTAGGAGGAATCTTGATTGTTAGACAATGTAACACTAAAATGATCTTGATAGTCTTGAAATTTACATTTTGTTTGGGAGTAAAAATTCTGTGCCACTGCTAGTTTCTTTCTGTGCTCCATAAACCAAGTTTTTTTGCATTTTCTCTTTCTAGTGTGTTAGACAACCCCTTTTCAATTTTTGCCCAGTATATTACTGTAATAATCTGTAGACATTAGGTGGCAGTATCTACCATATAGTTATTATAATAGTACCCTGCTAACCTTACTTCTTTATTTTACTTTGATTGCAAGGAACTGAAGTGTTAAAATAATAATGGAATTAAGATGCAGTGAAACATGATATTCCAGTTGAGTGTTATGTTCTTACTACTCACCGTCAAAGAAAGTGTCCACTTACAATCAAAAAATACAACATTTGATAAAACTTTGTATTTAGAAATAATAATGAGGCATAGATTGAAGTTTGTATAATTCTTTTCAGCTTATCATAGGGATCATAATGCTTGCATAACTATGCTTCAAACAGAAAGGTTTAAACAGAATGATCTAGTTAACTTGCATAAAAGCTGCTTCCATGGATAAGGGCTTGTTTAATACAACCCGAAGACCTGACTCAGCACTGAGTTATACTCAGATATGATCTTATTGTATAAAATTGGTGTCTGATATTAATGTGACCATGAATAGTATTGTGTGTCATATTTGCACTGCTTATTTGTGTGGCAAATGTAGTTTGGAAGCCTAGGTCAGTGCTTCACTGGCAGTAATGCTTTGCCTTGTTTTTTAAGCATGTATAGTGCTGTCTATTTATAATGGCAGCAGATAACTTCTATAAAATCCAGTAGCTCTTCCTTGTATTCTGAGTTTTCATAAACCGCAAAACAAGTTGGGAGAATTAGGTAATTCTTGTAGGTAAGAGTAACAGTAGGTAATTATATATAAGCTTATAGGTTCTGCAGTATTGTTAATACAGTTCACTTGATGATTTAAGTCATGCCTTGATAATGTGACTCTTTAGTTGTGTTTTTTTTTTAAGGTGAAGGGATTATATTCCAAGACTTAGTTTTCTGCTGTATTTTTGTACTCCTGGTGTGCCTGTTAGAAGAGCTGAAGTTTTGCATCATCATATAAACACAGAACATGCAGGAGAAATTGGCACTGGGAAGTACCCATCCAGGAAAATACAAGGCTTTACTATTACAGATTTGGAACATACCGAAACTGCTTCTATGGAGCCACTTTCTTTCCTGTATTCTGCAATAAGAAATTAATTTGGGAGAGGTGTGACTGATTTATTTTAAAACAACATTTTTAATGCTGCTACGGATCCCCTGCTTGAGAATACTCTTCTCTCTATAAACCAGAGGTTGGGTTCAGAATCTTTGTTCACTACTTTGCAGTATATGCATCTCTAGACAATTCTGCTCTATTTTATTGTGCTTTGGAGGAGAGGCATTTTTTGTTTGGTTTGGGGTTTGTTGTTTGGGGTTTTTTTTGATTGGTTGGTTTGGGTCGGTGTGGGGGTTTTTGGTGGGTTTTTTTGTAGGCCTGTTTTCTTTTATTGTTAGAAATTTGTTCTTAGCTGTGTACAAGGCATCAGTACCCAAGGACTTTCTTGTATGACTACTCATAAATAAAGTTAGTTATGTTGGAATCAGGGAAGTGAAGACCAAAGACTTTTGTCAGACCTCCTCTGGAAAATATGTTCTTTAGTTGCAGCTCTCCATAAGCTGCAGTTGCTGAGAATAATGAGCTGCTTTCTGTAAGGGGCTTGATAGCATACAGTACCCTTCAGTGAAGAAATTACCAATTAAGGTCAGGCAGTCATGTTACTTTAAAAGAAATGTGTATTCTACTTGTCATATAATCACATCTTCTTCTTAGCCATCCTCTTAATAATTTAACATTCAACTCTCACCAGACTGTCTTGTTAGCTGTTCTGAACTTAGCACAGATTTCTCTCACTTTTTTGTTTTTCTAAAGGGTTGAGGTGATAGAAGATGACAGTGCTTAAGAAATAATCCCTGAAAGAATTCACCAACTTTAGCATTGCAACTTGGGAACTGAAGATAGTGGTGGAATTTAGTTGGTATCAGTATTTGTAACAAAATGTCGGTATATTATCTGCATCAGGACATTCTCTTACGCAAAATGGAAATACTTTCTTTTCAAATAGGATGCTTATTCTTGTACAAATAAATCCTTAGATATTTTTAATGCTCTATATTTAAGAAATGTTCTTTGGGTATTGGCTGCCACAGAAGTGAAAGTATTTTTTCTTTCTTTATCTAGTTCTTCAAGCGCTACTCCTGAATTGGAAGGCCGGGGAGGAGAAGAACTTGGCACAGATATAGCAAATACACTCTACAGAGTATTTAGCTGCGAGAACAGCATAGACTTGAAATCCCTTTGTATTAATCCCAGAGAGCACTGCTGGGTTCTCTATGTCGATGTATTGGTAAGTCAGGAAATGAAAACTAAGATTCAAGATTTAAGGCGGAGACTGACTTAGCATAACCTTGTGTATTTTCTTATAAAAAAAAGCTTCTCATAATGTGATATAATGTTTCACAAAACGAATGGCCATTTTCTTGGGAATCTGTCTGTAATAGTTAATCACTGTTTGCAGCTTGCTCTTTTCCTACTCTTCTTGTTGCTGATGCTCCACTGCAGAGCTAATAAAACACTGAATGCTCCAAATCTGTCTCAGATGAAAATCAGTGATCTTATACTAGCAAGGAGGTTGCCACTAAAGAAGGCTAAACTTTTCTCCCAGGCTATTTGCAACAGCAAATGTATTGTTCTGTTGAATGTAAATTAGTATTACGTATGTTAGCCCTAAGGTAACTGTCCATTCTGACTGCTTCTTTGCACTATTATCAGTACTAATTCAGTAAAATAGAAACTTTTCTGGCAAAAGCTACATTTGGCCTAGGCACTTTTTGATGGAAGATGTATACATGTATTGAATGTAGAAGATAAACTGAATATTTGTTCCCATCAAAAAATGGAAACTGAATTTTATGCATACAAATCTCATGCACGTAGCAGCTTGATTTCCAAACTATGCCATTTTTAAACCACTCAGCCACAGGAATTTTAACAGAAGTCTGCAAGTCAGACTCTCCTGAGCATTATTCCCAATTCTTATTGGTCCAAAATTGAGTTTCTCTTTGTCAAATTTGGAAGTGAAAATGTGTTGAGGGACCTTACTCACAGGAATCCATTAGTATGTATTATAAATGATTTGCAAAACGTTAAGCTGTATGACCAGGAAAATTAAATACAGGATTTTGTTAAACAGGAACATTTAGACTAAGACCTAAATAAATGTGAAAATTAGTTCATTAGGTGTTTAAAAAGCAGTGCCATTAGCCTAATTACTTAGTAGATATGGTACATACTGCGACAGTCTGCGTACAGAGCGACTGAGTGTGTGCCACTGCTGAGGGCTTTAACAGCCCAAGTCACCAGCTTATTGGAGCTTGGCATAGTTTAATAGAGAATGAAGTGTTAGTTCTGAGAAATCACACTGGGGAATTTAGTTACTGGGTAATTACAAGCAGAGGTACAGAATATTAAATGCTGTGCTTATTTAAGCAATGTACTGCTTAACATTGCATAAACACAGCATAAACAAAGACTTGCATAAAGGTGACTAGTGCAGAACTGGTTCTGTATAGCTTCTGCATGAGATATAATTGGTTATTGTTTGATTCTTCCTGGACAGATTTTTTGGTTGTCCACAACTACAGAGGAAAACAGCCTTGGTATTTTCATGCTACTGGCTGTATCAGAATTATGAACATCAGGACCTGTGTTATGTGAGGAATTTTACATTTAGCTTTTTTACAATGCCAGTAAACAATCTGTTGTAGGTTCATAATTACGACTGAACTTGATGAGTCTTTTTAATGTTATATTCTGCAATGATTTTTTGTGTGAGCCATTGAAGAGATGCTGGTACATTTAGAAGAAGACACCGTTAACATTAGTCTCTTATTCTGTTGCCTACCTCACCCCCATTCTTTTTCCACCTCAGGTGTCTGTATTTTCACACTTTTGAGGTCATTGTAATATTTCCTTTTCTAAATGGAAGATGTGTATCACATGTGTTAGTGTACAGTTAATGTTGATGCTTGATACCTACAGATTTTGCTGAAGCTGCTCCTGCTGAATCGTTCCTGTAGAATCTTACTTTAATAGTACATGGTGGGAGTATAATACTTGGGCTAGTATAAGGTGCAAGTCATATTATTCAGTGTTTGAGGGAGACAGATTCTAACTATAATAACAATGCTCATAGAGAGTGTTTTGGGTGGTATTTTCCTTCAGAGTTCCTGGAAATTGTTTATGTTGGTGTTTGTGTTGCGCAAAGCTAGAGGGAAAATAAGCCTTAAGTCTGTCATAAGCCTGAAAATACTGGTACTTTGTGGTCAGATGGGAGGGTACTTGTTTGGAAGTGTCTTGTTCTGAAAGACAAAACCCCCCAAAAAATTTTATGAACCTGGAAGTTTCACGCTATGCAGTTTAGCCATGTGCACTTTGACTGAAGCATATTTGACATATGCAACCTCAAAAGAGAAAATGGTGTGTTTTGCAAAGTTGTGCAGCTTATCAATTAAAAACATCTCTCAAATATTTTCTAGTGGTCAGTGTACTTGAGACTTGCTATAATTGTGTACAGTCAGACTGGAAAGAAAATAATTTCAATCATACACAACACAAAGAAGCAGAAATATGGCCATATTGAGATATGTGACAAAGGTCAAGAATATGTACCTTGACCTTTCAAAATAGATGCATTCTTTCTTAATAATGTAAGGCATTCCACTTCCAAATAGTAATTCGTGAATGTGGAGAACAATATCACAAAACTGTAAGCTTGTTCTCACTCTCTCTCTGTTTCCCTTGATTTATTTCTCTTTCTAAGCCATTGATGTCAGAAATAAGATTTTGGCATTTTTGAGTGTGTTTTTGATATATGTATAGCCTTCTCCACATAATTTGGCCCAGCAGTCTGCCATGCTGAGCAAGGAAAATCAAAGTGAGCAATCTCTTATCATTCCCTACTCAGTAGATAGTGTGTTGGGGGAAAGGGGTGCAGTAGGTTCTGTTGAAATTTTAGCAGTTCACTCCTGAGCACCTCTCAGGATTTCTTCATGTTTTCTATTCCTCCCAAGTTTGAGAACAAAAAAAAAAGTTAGGAATCTGTCCTTTTGGAAGAAAAGCTTCTTTGAATAAGGCAAGGTCTACAACATTTTATCTATTTTTGCCAATAACTTTTTTATTTGTACATCAGTTAATTAAAAGCAGTCCTTTCTAAAGAATCCTTTGCTTCCCATAACTCACAGTTGTGCAGACTTTCTTATTTCTATAATTAAATAAATAAATAAACAGCAGGGGATATCGCAGTACAAGGTGCTTCAGCTGAGAAAAGTGTTCAGTTCTGTGTGGAGGAATTCTGGCATCATGCTTGTTACAGGTTGTGTTCCTAGCCTGTAGGCACCACTGTAGTACAGATAAGGTTTTAGAATAGCAGCCTGAGCACAAGCCTAGCAACAGTGCAGACATATCCCATTATTGTGTTTTAATAACAAAGACATTGTGGGGCTTATTGTGTTATCCAGTAAAATCCAATAATGACTGAAAGTGGCAGGTTAACCTCTCTGTATCCAGCAGCTGTTTGCGAAGAAATAATCTAATCACCTTTGTATTTAGCTTTCTATTCCAACTTTTTGTCATTCTTTTTACGCTATTCAGTCTGTCTTCATAAAGAAACTGTCTTTACAGAATATCTGATTTATGATTTAGTCCCAGTGCAGGAGTTTATCTCATTTTTAAATAGATTTTGAAGAACAATCAATGCAATCAGTGTTGCAAAACTTGTTTTGCTCTCATCATACAGCAGAGATTGATGTTATGGAGAAGCAACCATATGTTCTTGCCGAAGTAGTTTCAAATGCTTACTCTGTGTGTGTGCCTTTGTGTGTGTGTGCTCTCACAGAACAGTACTAGCAGCTGAGAGCGGAGCTTGTCAGAGAACTAACAATAAGCTGTGGAGTTGTCTGGCAGCCTATAGAAGGTATTGTGGTTTTGGGAGCCCTGCCTTTTTGCCTAGTATGCCGTGCTGCTGTTCTCTTTGACTGTTGTTCTCCTGATCTTCATGGGAAGAAGCTAAGCTAGACTCCTCTTCACTTGTTTGATAACACTGATGTTTGAATTAGACTTTGACATCAGGATTTCCTTGGATCATTTTCAGCTACAAGACAAACCTGATGATGACTCTTTTCCTTAAGAAGAATAAATCATAGTGTGCCTTCATAACTATAACTTCTGTAACTACCTTTTCATACTGTGTTCTCAGTGACAGTTTGCATTGCTTCTTTAAAAGCAATTCTCCCAGTTGGTTTTGTCCAGTTGATATTTTAAAAAGGCTCCTCTTTGAAATAAAGTATAAAAAATTGACTGGTTTGATTTAATATTAAAGAATGAATGTGATGGGTTTATAAAGAGAATTCTGGTCATAGTCTAGTTCAGAGCCTTAGCACAAGAAGATTAAGAACAGAGGTGATTTCATTTCAGGTTCTATTATTAAATTTTATCATTAATTTTATTACGGAGTATATTAACTCTTCTATTTTGCATGTATAATACAGTTAGCCAAAATCTTAATTTCCTATCTGTTTCTTTTCATGGATGGGCTTTAAAGACAACTTTGTTTTTTAAAAACCTGTTCTGGTTATTAATTTTCCTCCTTTTCAAGTAGGTTTAAATAAAATAAAGACTTCATTTAAAGGCACTAGTCCAATTTTCTTTTAAAGAGATTCTTCTTTTCCTCCTCAGTTATTGGAATGTGGTGGGAACATCTTTGATGCAATCTCTATCGCAGTGAAGGCAGCTCTCTTTAACACAAGGTAAAGCACAAATCTCATTTCATGTGAGTGAAAGTGGCATGGGAAATGGAAGAGAAGTACTCTCTGTGAGCAAAGCATTTTTAATGCTTAGTTATTTAAATAAGAAATACCCAAAGCAGCTTGCCTTCAGATACAAGGCAGTCCGTTTTCATGCAAGTCGTATGAACTAATATTTAGTTCAGTTTCTAATAATCAAGTGTCATATTGCATTGTGATTGTATGCACAGTCAGGTTCACAGTATAACTTCTGTTCTGTAGCCCAATCCAGAAAAAATTGTTTGACCGTGAGATTTTGTTGCAGGTAGTTGGAGGACTTTGTGTTGATGCCTTGTGGGTTTGAAGAAGTACTTACTGATATGTGATGCTCTTGATTAAGAAGCCCTCTGTCAATGTGACTAGTGATTTATAACTAGCCTTGATGTTTCTCTTCTGATTTCGTTCTCATTAATTTTTAGTCTAGAGTTCTTTTTAAAACTAAGAAGAAAATAGTGGTAGTGAGAAATTGTGGGGAGGGGGAAACAATGTGTCTTTAAAAGAACTTTGACCCATGCATTTTAATTCAAAGAATGGAAAAACAAAATCTAGTAGAATGAATGATGGAAATTCTCTGTGTGGTTTTTAATGGTATGTTTTGCTTGTATTTTTTCTATTGTTTTTATCTTCTTTATCTGTAGGTGGAAGGCAGTACAGAGTTTTGTAGCACCCTTGAGAAAAAAAGCTAGTGAATGGCTTTGCCAAAAAACTTAGGTGGCAACAATAGCGGGAAGAGGTGCAAAAGTTAGACTCTTATAAGCATAAATGTTTTAAAAGTGGATTTCAAATTGTTCTTCAGCATTAAATTAGAGATCTGCTAAAGCCACTAGTGTAGTTCTGGCTTATTTGTCAGGGAATCAATGCACTAGATCTGGAAAAGTATGTGCAAAAAGAAGAGGAAAATACGTTTTTGAAGACAGGCAGTATATCAGGTTATAAACACTTTAAAAGGGGATGAGGGAAGAATCCATTTGAGACTAGAACTTGTATATATTGCTGAGAAATTTCCCATGTTAATCAAATTCTCAACAGTAACTTTTAACAGTAGATTGTTTTTATAATATTAAGAAATACTGTCACAAATATAATGGCTCGCAAAGGAGTTGGCAGTACTCTAAAGGGAAGAAGTGCTGTGTTTCTGCCTGGATGCAAAAGTTGTATAGTTAAAACAGTTACTACCACGTAAGTTGTTTTGCAGATGCAAGGCACATACTTTATTTATAAGATAACTGGGTCTTTTTTCTTATTTTAACCAGAATAAACAGAGACGATCATATAAAAAGTAATGAATTAAATAAGCAAGTAGAAGAAAATGTTGCTTTGGGAACATGGGCAACATGGAGGGTGTAATTATTCTAATGATTCTGCTTTATTTTGATTTTTCTGACAACTTGTGTCCTTTATATAATCTGTAATCTATGGAAAACATCCAGAGTCCTGTTAAAGTTGGGTATTGTATCAAAATGTGGTACAATATGACATAATGGAGAACCTGTTGATTTTTTACCTGTGAAAACCTTGTCTTACTGAGTTGAGCCATACATCTAATCTCATAAAAGATCAGAAAGTCAAGAGGTGAAATTCAAAGTGAAAACCTGTTGTCCTCCTTCGCTATTCCTCTCACTTTCTCTTGGTAGCTACTAAGTTTTCTTTGGATCGACCCAAGGCTGTTTAAGAGTAGCTTCCCATTCTCCATAAAATCTTATTGTCCAAACAAGACAAGATGTCAGTTTGAAAATTGCTTCAGATTAAGTGTTCTGAACTTTGCTTGACATGTGTCCCTCTTTAAGTCTTACTTGCTTTTCATACTTTGTTTACAACCAGGTTTTTGTTAGAACTGTTTCCAGATCTTTGCCAGCCTTGACTGCAGCCTTGAAACAAAGAGCAGAGAGCTCAAGCTGCTGTTTTTCTTGGAAGCTACAAAATTTTAGATATTCAGATAGGCATTTGAAAACTTCAACTTCATCTTCAAAATCTTGCTCTGAGCATTTCTATAATAGCTATGGACACATTTTTCTTTAGAGCTAAGTAAATCCAAAATCATAATTTAAGGAATTTTAGGCAAGACTGGCAGGATTTAAATCCTTTGAATGCCTGACGTGATTCATTATATCCCCTTCAGGCATGGAACAATGACAATATGACTGTTTTAGGGGGAACATTTACTCCTTGCAAGTTTGTATTGTTCATCATGTTCTAAAAACTATATCAAGATCATGTGCAAAAGATAGCAGGCCTCAAACTTACTTCTTACCCCTGTCTCCAAGGTGTTTAAGGATGGATTTATTCATGATGGAAGTAGATATTGCAAAATATGCAATATTAGCTACTGTGTCAGGACATTAAACTTGGTTCTGTGAAATGTGTCTACTTGCCACAGAGACTGCAGAAACTAGGCAAGTTACAAAAACTAAAGAGTTTATAACACAACAGCTTTGCCAATATCGAGGTTTTTTGCTGAACAGCATGGTAGAGGCAGAACTGATGCCTGCTTGCAAGGGTGGAACTGGTTTTGCAGTTGTGAAATCTGGGTCTGCAGCACATAGGAAAGAGCGTTGTTTGTTCCTTGACTGAGTCTTGCTGTACAGATTTCTGCCCTGATTAGTTACAGGAATCAAAATAGAAAAATGAAAGTTGCAAAGTAAACATGCTAATTCTTAAGACAAATATTCACAAGCTGGGAGAGGAAATCTCCAGTGTTCTGGAAATGCTTTTGCTACATTCACTTTTCCTAGTTTTTGTGTCCATATACCCCCTTTTTTATGCAACTATGATTCTTGTGTCTGATCTTTTTGCCTTTGCAATTGTTCTAATTTACACCTCTTTCATCCGTGCTTGGCCAAAAAAGCTCCTTGCAGGCGTTTTTCAGGTATTAATTCTGGAAACTTTTTCTTGCAGACCAAACATTGCTCTGGTTTCATGGCTATTTTAGAATGGAATTAAAAATTGCTTAATCTCACAGATTTTCCTGAAATCTTTCTTTGTTTTTTAACACTGCTTTGGCACATAAACCTCTTGACTAGGCTGTTTTCCAGTGTTGTCCTTGTCCTGCGTAGCTTGAGGATCAGTCACCTTGTGACTTTATTCCATCAATTTTTAATGGAATATTTTAAACTTGAAAATAGGCTTTGAGGCATTTCTAATGGGTTGGAAAAGCATTTGGAGTTTTGTTTCAGGAAAAAGTACACTTCACAATTGTTCTGCTTACTCAAAGTCTTAGTTTTGGCTTGGTCCAGGCCACTGTGCTTGTAGGGAATTTGTTGTCACTGGAGCAGGGTTAGCTGCTGTGAAGTACTCGCCACTAGGACTTTTAGCCACAAATAACTAACATACTCTTCCAGGGAACAATAAAAAGTCACTTTGTATTGGTGGGGGAAATGTTCATTAAATCAGTCCCTATCTCCTCCTCCTTCAAAAGAAGAGGTTTCTTACAGACGGCATAAAAGAATGTAACCTCCAGAGTCTAGTTATGAGCACAGTGCTACTGTAAAAGTACTAATATAAAACCAGATTGTGGTTACTGAAGTTAGCTGTCAGGGGACGTCTTGAAATATTTTGTTTTCAAGTGCAAATGTGTGGAAAAGAAAAAAAAAAGTAATATGGGAGCTGTGTGGGGGTTTTACTGGCCAGTAATGCGAAGTCTGTCAGTCAGTACTCCATCCTAACAGGCACCTGGATAAATGAGGGTATATAAGATGCTGATGTTCTTGGCAGCTTGAGGTACCATCTTCTACTAAATTGTTTTAAATTATTTTATTCATTATGCTAAGAAAAGTGCCTAAAGTCATGCCATGAAATTCCCATTAAATGTCTATCACAAATACAATATATTTGCCACTGATAAGGAGCCTGTCTTAGTTCATTTGTGAGAGAGTTCATCATTCGCTACTGAGAAGAAAGCGTTTCTTGGATTTCTGCCTGGGTTTTTATTCCTGCCCTGTCCTTATATTTTATATATCCCTTGTATATCTGTCCTTAGAACAGTAGAGTCTTCTGGCTTCTTAAAGAATGAGAATATCCTGCCAATCTTCCCATCTTGCTAAAGAGAAAGGATTTTACTGATGTTGTCTTTCTCTTTACCCCAAGTCTTCCTTAATTAGTGTTGCTCTTTCCTGAAGGGCTTTACTACTTGTATTTGCTACTGATGTCACAGCTTTGCCAAGCAATGTAATTACTCTAATTCTGTCAACTTTACTGTTGTTTGCAAAGTTGAGAGCCACTGTACGAAAGGATTCAGTCTTGGTAATTTCTCTCCTATACATCCAGCAGAAGTACAAAGAATTGTTCAGAACTGATTTGTGCAAATTCCAAAAGAATCTCTCCCCATATAATAGTGTAAAAAACAACTCAGATTCTAATGGTTCGAATGATGTAAATATGATGATCTCATCCTAAATGTCTTCGAACTTACAATGTTTTCTTCCTAGTCTTGGGGAGTGAGTTGTTAATACTTTGATCACATTCTGGACTTTTTTTCTAAACATTTTGCCTCATTTAGAAGAAAAAGCACTTCATGGAGTTGTGACTGTATAGCAGCTTTATTTGTTATCTGTTCTGGCAATGATTTTGCACATTTTGTTTCCACAGAATACCCAAAGTGCGTGTTCTGGAGGATGAAGAAGGCACCAAAGAGATTGAGCTGTCTGATGACCCTTATGATTGTATTCGACTTAATGTAGAGGAAGTGCCCTGTATTGTCACGCTAAGCAAAGTAAGCATGACAAATTTCTGACCCTCTACCTAGAAACTTCAGTTTCTATTAGTTTCACCTGCCAGTTATTATTTCCCTAGAGATAAAAATTGTGTTACAGAAATGGTCAGTGTCCACTATGTAGATATTTGTTTGTCTTTTGCCTCCTAATTAAGAAGAACTTCTATTGAATAAGGGGGTTTTTTGCATCTCTGACTTGTAGGTTTCTATTTGATGTGCTCTTAAAATGCATCTTCTTGCATTCAGAGGAATTGTTTACTGGTTTTTATCTGCTCCTTGCTTAACATCTGTAGCAGCAGATACTTCAGTGTGTTAGAACAAGTGGCCATTGTTGTGAGGTGCAAAAGTTGTGGCATCTGCCTGGAATTACATGATGAGTATTTGTTGCTGGGGACAGAACTCCATTTTCAGGGGTGCAGTACTGTGCCTTCCCTTTCAAACAGGTTTTCCATATATAGCACACAGCCAACACAGTTGATTTTATGGATGCTGCAAGTTCCATTGCAAGTGGTAGTGATTTGCTTAGTTACCTGAAAGTTTATGTGGCATTTCTTTTCAGCAAGTTGCATAAATAGCAGAGGCCATTGCTGAAGTGAGGGCTCACCTGAGTCTCGGGATGTGTAATTTTCACCTAGAGGGTAGCAAAGTCCATGCTTGGAGTTGAGGGGGGAAAGAGGAATAGGGAGTTTCATACAGATTAAAGGATGGTAGAGAGGAAAACAGTATGAAATAGTGACATGTTTATCTCACCTCTGTTGTGTAACGTACACAATTTGGGGTCAGAGGCTGTTTAAATACCATGCTATCAAGTCAGTCTCAGACCACTTAAAAAGGCCACATGATATTAGGATGGGAGACTGAGGTAACTAACAAAGCTGCCACTCACAGGTTAACTTCTTAATGGAAGCCCTTAGAAAACTGCGAACTGATACATCATTTTGTCACTAACAGATTGGATATAGGCATGTGGTGGATGCTACCCTTCAGGAAGAAGCCTGTTCTTTGGCAAGCCTGCTTATTTCTGTGACCAGTAAAGGTGCCCTCACTTCTATGAAGAAAGTGGGGAAAGGTAGCCTGGATCCTGAGAGTATTTTTGAAATGATGGAGGTAAGGAGTTTTGAGCAGTTGACTGTCTTGGATGATACTGGATGAATTGGAACTTGGGTATATGGAAAGCTGCAGTAAGGACTTTTATAGCAGAAATCTTGGAGCTTTGATTAGGTGCACAAGGGACTTTGTAAAGGTCACAGTTTCTTTGAAACAAATTCTAATGTGAATGGATGTTATCTAAAACTTCTAGATGCCTGAAATGCATGATACTCACATATGTTTCAGGCAAGTACTTCACAGCTGTAAGACAGTAAAGCTTATGCTGATAAACTTTGAGAGTATTTTTAAAGAACATGTTCCCTTTTTGATAGTTTCTCTTAAAAACTGAAATAGCAAAACTCCTAATATGGTAAAGTCCCTATAAACGTAGAGAAGGTGTTTTTGAATTGCTAGTGCACGGTGTTCTCTTCTAGCACAACTCATTTGTTTTATTATAAGCTTACTCTTCTCTTTTTACTGTTGTTTTTCTTTGGTTCTTTATTGGGTTTCTGATCTGCCCTTACTTCATAAAAATACTAGTATCTGGATATTGTCCACATCCATGTAAGAATTCCATTTTAAACCTTTCTTCAGGCTCTTCTTAAGTGTTCTGCAGTGTAAATTCTCATGCCTGAGTTTGGCCTTGAGCGTGAGACAGAAATGGGTTTTGAGCTTGGAAGTCAGAATGAAAATTAGATACTTCAAACTGACTCTGTTTCCAAGAGATACAGGACTAATTTCAGCCCAGCTGTAGTGAGGAATGCGGAAGTTGGAGCCAAGTTTGACAACAGTTGGTCTCAAGTGGGAATTACATGCTTGAGTATATATGGCACTTGACTGTGTCAATATAGAGTGCTAATTTTGGTGGTACCAGTGGGGATTTCATTTGTGTTCAGAGATGTCACTTTCTCCCTTATCTGGATAGAGAGGTTTTATCTCTAACTTGGCATCCTAAAGAAACCTAACTTCCTGTGGGCATCTGATGTGTCTTCCTTGATGGATTTTGTGTCTGATGCTAAGTAAACGTCATAGAAAACGTGATGTTTTGGGTCTAGGGCTGCTGGAGAGGTTGGTGCTTAAGTCAGATACAGGTTCATGAAGAAGCTGACCTTAGTGCAAATTCCCTGCACCGGGCTTTGATGGAGCCTCTGTTTTGATCACCAATTTCACTCTACATTGAGCCCTAAATAGGAAATGAACTTCTGCAGTTCCATTTTATACCCTACCCCCAAAGGCTGTGCCTGGAGTTCTGTAATGCACTTCTAAACACTGGTCAGAGATGCATATGGAAGGTAACTGTGGAAAATCTTCAAACCATCCTATTCTGCGAAGAACATTAGTGAACTTGTCCCTACTTGTTGGTGCAGGAAGTTACAAGCTTAAGCTGATCACTTGTGCCATCTTTCACTTGCTTTGGAAGAAGTCTTCCCTCCTGAATGTTGAAGAGTTTGAAAGAGTGAGAGATAAAGCTGATCAAAAAAACCCCAATATGTTTTCTGGAAAGTCAGGGTTTATCTGTTTGGCCCTGCCCTAAACCAAACAGCCTCATTAGGATACCAAGAAAAACAAAAAGGCCTGGGAATATCCACTGGAAAAGATGCATA